>NC_045168.1:19989435-20019435 GCF_900700415.2 Clupea harengus
CAATTTAATTTTAATTAGTTAAGTTGTGTCTATTTTAAGGAACCTAAATATATGTTGTTAATTGAAAGAGCAATGGTCTGTTGATTTAACACATTTCATGTATGTGCAACAAGATGTCCACATTACGATTCAGTAAATCCAACAAAATATGTGCAAAGGCACATAAACATGACTTACTCCCAAAGTCGCGCACGGTGAAGTTCCTGATCTCGTTCTCGTCCTGTGCTGCCTTGTAGGTGAACTTCTGTCCCGCTGGTGGCAAGTCGCGGTCCTTGGCACTGACCAGCTGGATCACCTGCACATGTTAATAAACGTCAGTCAGCCCAGTGTTCTCCTCTCTGCTGGAAAGATGATGTCTGGTTTATCTTAGCTTAGCTTAAATATGCTAGTGCAGTCATATTTCATCATGTTGAATATATGATTATAAATAAACAAATATGAATATAAATTGTACATAAATAATTTCACCCGCTAGTGAATACAGTTCTGCTGGGGAAATAGAAACCTAGTTTTATGATTTTCTTGTCTTATTTCCTAATGTTCAGCATACGGTACATTCAAATTCTACATACATGTGTCCAGCATCATTTACCATGCATTATACAGAGACAGTATAGATAGAAAGGCATTTAAGCTGGAAGGCACACAGCACATTTTTTTTTTTAAGATCACCTCAAACCAGAGAACCACCTAGAAAAAAAAATCACACCCCACAAAGCAGTAGCAGTGCAGAGGATGTCACGTCTCAAATAAGTCCAAACATAAAAACTCGCGCAGGGGGCAAAAACCTGTTAAACTTTCAATTCCTTCTGCTGCACCTGAGCCACTGCTGCTATATGGAGTCATGAAGTATGAATTGTTCCAGCCGTGTCTAGGATGTCTCCGATGATGTATATTGGATATGAGCTTCACTGCGCCGATCTTATATTTGAGTTCAGCTTAACGGCCATTTCCTCTACAAACACCATCATGGAACAGAAGCAAGGCCCCTGAAGACAGGCTCCACGTGTGTGAACTTGTAACGATGTACAGTATGACTTGAATGTAGTTCTGTGTCCTGAATCGCAGCGCTTATATGTACATGATCCTACTGAGTACCAGTAAAGCTTCTAATAATATTTGTACTGCACTGCCCTTATTCCATGGTAACTACACTATTAAGATGATTGAAGTACCATATAACACACTGGGCAATGATGCACAATAGCATTTCATTTAGAGCTTACCAGTGCAAGGTTTAAATTTAGCAGTAGTGTGTATTTAACTGCAAGGAATTGATGTGCTGTTAAATACAGATAAAATGAGTTAAATTGCACTTACTAACTTAATTACAATGTAAGAGGGGACAGGTCAAGTCAAAGTTACTTTTCAGAGGAAAGTATATAAAGTCAAAACAGTTTTACCAGTAAATAGCTAAATATCTACTTAGCACTGTGTGCATGTTGTATTTACATATTTAGGCCTGAGTTTAGGGTCAGTGTCAGTTTCAGTGTAGAGTATCAATGTGCTGTTAGAACATACGTATATGTTATATTTTACTTAATGTTATACTCACAATGTAAAAAGTTAGAAACAGTTCAAAGATATTGCAAAGCTGAGATTATGGTGAGATGTAGCCTTGTGCCTCAGAAACAGACCTCTCTGAGCACATGTACACTTTTTGATTTTTTTTCCTTCTGAATAATGCAGTTCGGGTCTCTGCATTTGATGTTTCCGTCAATAGGTTAAGACACTGGGGTTATGTGTGTTTTCTTTCTGTCCTTCAGGTTTAGTGCTGTGATACGCTAGACAATTGTGAGGGAAGCTGATATGAATGATTTAAATGGCCTGGGGTGCACATGTCTGACAGGGCAGGGAGATGGGGAAGCCGGGGTCAGACATTTTAGCCCTGAAGAATGATTGAAGGCGCAGTCGCAATTAGACAGAGTGTGGAGTGATCTAAGATGTTTTGACAATGACTACATGGATTATTGTAGATGCAACTCATACAGTAAAGGTAGCTGTCAGTGAAAACATTTTATTGCAGTATTGCAAGTATTTTGAGTACAGAAATATGTTGTATGGTTTTGTATATTTATTGTATTTATTCACAAGTTGCAATGCTATTTTACCTTATAGCAAATTGTACTATTGTATAGCAGATACATGACATTTGTAATATATTTGGGAAGGTATAATATGTTTAGACTTATACATGGAGATGCAGTATGAAAGTTGAAAGTTTTTTCTCTTCATAGTTTGTCATAATGCCTTAAGGTTTGTTCAGTGGTTATGATCAGGGTTGTGTCTGAATGTGCAGTTAGGAAGGGAATGGGGAGAGGGGATATGGTGTCGTGGGGCTTATTGGCTTCCCACTAAGCTGTCTGGGTTGCAGTAACGTGTTAATGATGTTAATGATTAGGTGGTGCAAACAGCTGTGACGCTTAATGTATTAGTCAATGTAAAGGCTATTTTCTCAGGGATGGTCTTGTATTGTTTATTGCTGTCTTGTTCTAATGATTTTGAACTAGTCAAACATCGTTTGGGACACCTGTAATTAAATGGTTGGACAAAAGGCATGAAATAAATATAAAAACAAACAAAAACAAAACAATATAAACCTGTTGCATTCAGACAGCAAGAGTGCATTGTTTACAGAGGAAGTGCATTTGAGGCTCCTTTATTGAAAGAAACACAATGATTTGTACTTCTCCTAATATCGCTCTAAAAATGTGCCTGCAGCTGTTTGCACATCTCTGAGTGATCGCCCCCAGTGTTGGCGCGTGTGTGTGTGTGTGTGTGGGAGCGCGTATGGTCACACTCCGTGTTTACGATCCTCTCTAGTGGGCTCAGCTCGTGTTTAATTAATTAATAGTTGCATTAATACTTTAAGAGTGTAACCCTTGTTTAGCAGATTTGTCGCTCCGCACTTTGTTATTTTTTTTTCTCTTGTGTGTGTGTGTGTGTGTGTTTGTATGTATGTGTGTGTGTGTGTGTTTGTGTGTGTGTTTGGCAGAGGCTTCCTCTGGCAATTACGAGGTGTGAAAAAGCTCTCTGTTGGAGGGGAGTCATTCTAATTTACTTCTTGGATCTGACTAATATGCAAATGGTAATTTATAAAGCAATCTCACTGGAGGCGGCTCACTTGGCAAGGCCCAAACTGCGTCTCCTGTAGCTCTCACTCTAGCTCTCTCTCTCTATTCCCATATTTTTCTCTTATCCTCTTTCTATCTCTCTCTGCCTTCTTTCACACACTCACATACACACACAATTACATACGCTCTAACACACACACACATAGCACACACACATGCACACGCACACATACAGATACAGACACACACACACACACAAATACACACACACACACACTGTAGCAATGTAGATGAAGTATTTGCCTTTAAATAGATATGTCAAGTTAAGAGAAACTTCAAAATGCTGTCAGAAAGTTTGTCTCCAACTTTTTCTTATTTACTTATTTATCATTCTGCTGGAACTGTGCCACGCTTGGCAGTAGCCCCTACACCCCCCCCCCCCCCCCTTAGTAAAGTGCTTCCAAATGAGCATATTGCCATGACCAGCCTCATGCATACAGAATGAATGGAAGTCAAACTGAGGCCTGCCCCGATCTTGGGACAACTTTTGAATATATTCAAAAATGAATAATGTAGTAGAACTCCCCATATTATATTATATTCTTCGCATGTGTTGATATTTCCATGTCTTCTCTTTTTAAAAATGTATTTCATAACTGACCAAATCAAATATTTCACCCTATGCGTATCTATTGCTTACGAGTGTTTGACGCTTACTGCCGCTTCAGTGTATGTATATATCTGGAAACTCTCCAGTCCTTGTGATGCATACAGGAATGTGTTAGTGTACATAATCTACTTGTGTGTGTGTGTGTGTGTGTGCGTGTGTTTGTGTGTGTGTGTTTGTGTGTTTGTGTGTGTGTGTCAACATGGCTAAGCAGGTGTAGCTCCCACATGTCATGTGGTATGTCTGCAGGTATTTGCATTTCAAAATGATTATCAAGCTTGGCACGCGCTCACACACACACACGCACACACTCACACACGCACACACACACACGCCCGCACACACACACACACACATTGTGAAAATCATCCACGCAGCAGGCTATTCAAACACATTCCATCTATCATGGCACCATCAAGGATTATTCCATAATTACACACTTTCACTCCCAATCATATCAGATTATTAGGATCTTAGCGCATGTGCCGGAATCCCGGCTAATTACCCCATCCCACTTAGCCCTCCTTATCTCCACCACGCCCCATCAGCGCTCGCGTCATACAGCATAGTTAAGAGGTCACCGGCAACGGAATGTGCTAAGGGAACCTGACATAGAGGGATGGGATATTACTGAAAGCAGTAAGGCAGGAACACATTCACACAAGGGGGAATCCTTGACATCATGTCGAGAGGCTGTCGCAGGGGAGGCCCAAATCTATGATAGACCCTTGGATTTTCAGAGAAGAAAAGATAACCATGGTGCTGAGTGTACTGGGTAACCAGAACCTGAGGGGAAATACCTTTATTCCTATATGCTGCTGCTGAGGGCTAAGACTCACTATTCATCTCAAAGGTGAAGGCCTACTCTGATGGCAGTAAATACCCTCACCTCGTTCTGATGAGCGTGCTCTTGAGAGACTAGCATTCAAGTATCAGGGACTTGGCACGTGCTTTTGCAGCTGTATGTGCTGGTTTACTGGAGTAATCTGTTTTTAGAAGGCAAGGCTGATTTCATGCTGGGCGGGCAGCTCTCCTGAGTGGCATGTAGCATGTGTTCTGAACATACAGTACTTAGAGCAGAATTTATGATATATTGCTCTATGATATGCACTAAACAGAACAGCATTGATTGTGTTTAGTCCTGCCTACGCTAGGGGTTTCGATCCGCAAGAGCAGGAAGTAGTCAAACACCAGCACACACCGGCACTACATTTACATTTACATTACATTTAGCCGGCGCTTTTATCCAAAGCGACGTACAAAGGACAAAGCACTAGCCCACTATTGCTGAGTTTAAACCAGCGACAGACTATTATTGGCCCGTAAGATACGGCTTAAACCGGCCAGCCAGCCAGCGCTGCTCCAACAGGAGTGAAGCTACAACCTCTTAATTCAGAGGTCGGATCTGGGCCTATTGAAGCCATGTTCAGGTGAATAACTATACAAATAAAAAGTGATTGTTGGTTTGGCCAATCATTCTAACATTGCTAACAGCCAGTAGGCTGGTGCTTACATTAGGGTCATGTTTTCTGTCCTAACACCTCACGCCCCTTACGTTTGCTACTATGGCAGGGTCAATTGCAGTCTCATATTTACTAACCTAGCCAGCAGTGCTAACAGCACGCTCGCTTTGGCTGGCCTGGCTAACAGCTTTACCAGAAGGCTCCCACTTGCTGGCTTAGCTGCAGTGCTAACAGTGAGCTCATGTTTGCTAATGGGCTTATTTGTAGGCGCAGGTGGGCTTTGAAAGGTGCACTAGCGTGAACTGGCACAGCTTCCGAGAGCGCGTCATGTAAAATGCATCTGCTTTGGCAGGCCCTGACTGCCGGGGATGGCTGTGTGTGTGTGTTGGGGGGGGGGGGGGGGGACTCAGGCGGTGGTGAGACTGATAGGAACACAGATATGGAAATATGGAAAGAGATGCATCGTGATGCATATCTGCCTCGGCTGTGAATGATAATCATCTTCCCCTCGCCTCCTCGTTCCACCTTCTCTTTGTGCTATGCAGACAGACACACACGCACACACACACACACACACACACACACACACACACACACACACACACACACACACACACACACACACACACACAGGTAGGCATACACACACAGGTGCCTGTGAGGCTCAATCTCTCGCAGTAAATATGTAGCTGCTGGTTAGCTGTGGGAGATAGCAACCCTCGTGAGACAGCAGTTTCTGTGCCCAGTAGTAGACATAGTATATCAACTTTCTGCATGACTCTCTCTCTCTTTCTCATTTTCTCTCTCTCTCTCTCTCTCTCTCTCTATCTCTCTCTCTCACACACACTCTCTCTCTCTCTCTCTCTCTCTCTCTCGTTCTCTCTCTCTCTCGCTATCTATCTCTGTTTATCTGTTTCTCTATTCCCCTCAAGTTTCAGGTGGGAAACGGGGTCTGTGTTCCACTCAAAGAGTGTGTTTGACCTACAGGTTGTGCTTTCACTTGCAACCATTACGAGTCATTTATCTTTATGGATGTCTGTCAGCTTCTCTCTCTCTCAAAGCCTCAGCATTAGTATTTATACCTGTCCTTTAGACATCCCTCCATCCAATCAAGTGAGACTTACCTGTCCTTCTTTTGCATTTTCACACACAAACGTCTCGTAGGGCATTGCAAACTCAGGGGGGAACTCGTTGACATCGTTAACGTGAACTGTCACGGCTACCCTGCTGGTGAGCACTGGGTTATCTGTGGGCAGAGAAAAACAGAATCTCTATTATTTTACACCTGCTTGAGCTACGTCGTGTTTGTGACACACATCATGCATAGAGTGTGGGAACACAATACTTCTATGCACAGAGATGCCACCCTTCCACTTCTAAGCAAGCCATGTTGGGATTCAGGAGGAGGTAGGAAGAATGAGCAAAGCAGAGAAAATATAATCCAATGCTGACCTCTAGTGGGGAAATAGAGGAACGCCTGATTGAATATTGCTCTAGGAGTCTAGGCAAACAAACAGGACTTGATCAACATCGACAAAATAAGTAATGCTATGAGAAAATGATTTATTAATGTCCTACCTTGTGTGTGTGTGTGTGTGTGTGTGTGTGTGTGTGTGTGTGTGTGTGTGTGTGTATGGGTGTGTGTGTGTGTGTGTGTGTGTGTGTGTGTGTGTGTGTGTGTGTGTGTGTGTGTGTGTGTGTGTGTATGGGTGTGTGTGTGTGTGTGTGTGTGTGTGTGTATGGGTGTGTGTGTGTGTTTGTGAGTGTGTGTGTGTGTGTGTTTGTTTGTGAGTGTGTGTGTGTGTGTGTTAGATCAACTATGTACACAAGGACACCTGGTCTGAGCTCAGCTACACTCAGATACCCAACCTAACTGCTCCTTTGAATGCTCTAATTTGTATCGCATGCTTGCTTGTGGGTATCTGATAAAAAGCAAGCTGAATTTGCCATCTGATTAGTTTTAGTTTATCAGATATCTGTGTGCTTACAAGTTTGTTGCCGCTGGCATTCAGATTTTCAGCAAAAAAAAACAGCTTCTATTGGAAATGCAAGTTTTGGTTTGTGCAGTGTGGCATACCAATGGAGTCAGTTAAACAGTTTTATCTTACACTATCTGCATTCTCATGTCAGTTTTCTGTTGAACTGACCGGTTGTTTTAGGTGAGCTTTACATTAAGAATAAACTGTATCATTTACTCCATTAATGAAATCAATAATAAGGCCATGTGTAATATTTGGACTCCCCTGAATCATTGTTACTTGCACATTTCAGCACAGTCGCAGTTTGGCTGTGTTAAATAATGAGGACGTTTCCATCAAGATGGCCATCCTGCCCTGCTAATCATTTTGCATTAATTCAACAACAGGCATTGTGTGTTACATATTAACTAATACACTGGATGAAATATCTAAAACATGTGAGAATTACAAAGAGCGTAATGAAGACTTGAAACCTTCTTGGCTATTCCACTGTCTCTGTGTTGAAAAGTAAGAGGCACCCTTCACTACAGAGAGACCTTTGAGATTGTTGAGCTGCTCCGCTCCCTATTCCCTATACTTCTCTTTCTCTGCCTTGGTCCATGTGTTTCATATTTATTTTTTCCTCCTTCCTTCCTTCCTTCCTTCATTCCTTCCATCTCTCTCTCTCTCTCTCTCTCTCTCTCTCTCAGTCCATTGTGAGGGTTCTAAGCGGGGGAGATGTTATCAGGCGTTCCAGACCAGGAGGTCGTGTGAGGGATCTGCGTGTTGCCATCGCCCAGGGAGACGCCTGGAACCCTGCAGACCCACAGATGACCTTGGTAGTGAAAAGCAATCTCACTGCTGAAATAGGTGTGTGGGTGCACGTGTAAATACATTTGTGAGTGTGTGTGTGTGTGTGTGTCCATACGTGTGTGTGTGTGTGTGTGTGTGTGTGTGTGTCCATACATGTGTGTGTGTCTGGTGTGGGAAGCCAATATTTCTTCATATTTGTGCTTATGAGAGCGTATGTGGGTTACTTTATGTTTCTGCAATCCTCTGGAGTTCCCCATGGAAATATCCACTGTGTTCATGAAGTAATGTCTGTGACTGGGAGGTAGATACAACTCAAGTTTACCATTAGTCACTATGAAAATAAATCCGTCTGTATCCCATGATTGAAAACCAGAGAGAGTATTACATTCTCCACTGGATGGCGCTCTAGCCTGAATAAAGAGATCTGTTTAACAACTACAGCTGTAAATCAGTCTGCTTTGAAAGGTAAGATTAAGAAGCTTTTACAGTGTGATGCATTTGCAATGTGATGCATTTTCCTTGCATCTAATTCTAGGTTTATAGTCTGGTGACATTTACATATTGCATTCAGAGGGATAAGACTAGAACTCTGTGCTTACAGAGAAAGAGTTATTTCCATAAGTACAATACATACATGGGTGCCAACTCCTTCAATGTCAATCCTACATGTCTGTTACTCTAAGAAACAATTTAATACAGTACAATGTCATTTTAATCAAACATATATTACAACATGGCCTGCAAACTCTTATCAGAATTGTTATAAAAGACAAATTGGAAAAACAATCTTGTTGCAGTCTAATGATCCATTATATGGGCAGAATTAAACTGCAACTATAGTTGACATTTGTTGCTTATTGATGTGTTACTGTGGAAGGACTCAAGCCATTGATTTTAATATTACAATTCTTTATGAATGTGAATCCATAGTAATACATACGTACAACGTTATCTGCAATAGTACTCTGGTTGTTGCTGTAAGACCTTGTTTCTCACATAGTACATAGATGAGCATCAGAGGTGAATGCTAATACACTCTGAATACATTTGTAGCTAAATACAACTTTGTTTCAGCTGAAATGAGAGGAAAATCATGAAGAGACTATAAACATAAGGCACTATTAGCTGAGGTTTTAAGGGACATTTCATGAAATTTCCTCTGAGGCAGGAATACTCATTTTAATACCAATTGCGGCCGATAATGAACTGGTTAAGTCTGTGTGAGCAAGAGTGTGTGTGTTTGTGTGTGTGTGTGAGAGAGAGAGTAACAGAGAGTGTATGTGTGTGCCAGACAGACAGCGAGAAAGAGAGACAGAAGGAGAAAGAAAGATGTTAAATCGCTAATCATATTCATGACGGGTCCTAAACAAAAATGTCAAATTAACTCGGCACAGCAATAAATAATAATAACTGAGTCAGTCGCAGTATCTCACGCCGTAACTTTTGTCTTCTGAAACTCAAATTAGCGCTATCAGAAGAAACCATTTGCATTAGCAGTGGAACCTTGGGAGACAGTGAATAATTTCCTCCCTCCCTCCCTCCCTCCCTCCTCCCTCCTTCCCTCTCTCTCTCTGTGACGATAAAAACTAAACTTTTAACGACCCTTATTACCGGGGCCTGCCTAATGAACATGCTGCTAGCCACACATCACATTGATTGAGCGCTGTTGAGTTCCTCGCCAGATAATGGCTTTGATGGCTTCTGAGCCATTTTGATGTCTTGATGGCAGCAGATTTGCTTATTTATCTCTGGCTTTGCCTCCCTCTTCTCTTACATGGACACAATTAGCACGATGACACATCTAAAATGAAATAAAATGCTTTGCTGTGTGTGTCAGACAAGAAAAGTGAGTGTGTGTGTGTGTGTGTGTGTGTGTGGGGGGATCTGTGTTTCTATGAGATCTATTGGCACAGATCAGTCATTCCGTCGCTAATACTGAATGAAGGCTGGGATTCGGAAGTGATTGTCATGGCCTTTAAATGCGCTGAGATTGAGAAATGGGGGGGTATGGGGGTATGGGGTTCGTCTTGTAAAGCTAATGAAATTTGAGATGAGAAACCTTTAATGGCATGACCGTCAGGAGAGGACTGAAGGGGAGAGAGAAAGAGAGAGCGAGGGAGAAGGGGAGAGAGAAAGAGAGAGCGAGAGAGAAGGGGAGAAAAGGACACTTTGAAATTGAAGAGGTCAAGACGAGGGAGAGGCAGCGTCCTGATGATGGATGATCCGTGAATTTGAGCGTGTTTTATTGGAGCCAATTAACGGCCTCCGACAGTCTTCACTGACCGCCGGCAGGCCCGTTAACGTGCCACGTCATTGGTGTTGCCATGGTAAAAAGAAAAGAAAAAAGTCAAAGAATACACTCCAGTGCTCCGAAAAATCAGTCCCCTGTGCTGACACTCCTGCTAACTTTTGGACGAATCGAGAGTGACTGGCTGTCATACTTACTAACTTTCGTGGCCACTATGGAGATGTTGTGCTGGGCGATGGACTCTCTGTCCAGGAGCTCGTTGGTCGATATGGTGCCCTCCACGGGGTCAATGTCAAAATAGCTGTCCAGGTCACTTTTCCAGTCTATGGAGTACCTACAACAGATCACAGTACACCAAGGTACATTAGACTCAAGGTAGTAATACAGATACATGCAATCCTACTTTTTATTCATAAATTTGTGCAACTTAGAATATGTAGGCATAATTTACATTAGTACAGAATTGTATCCCCTTTAATTCAACATTGTAATTAGACCGTGTAGAAAGTGTAACACACTAATTATAACTATGTATCAACAATTTGATATTACGTGCTTCAATGTTATTTCTAACTAATCCTAAACTATTCCCAATCCTTAAAGTTCATATAACAATATGCATATGTTTTTTTATTAACTGCTGTTATGAACTGCTGTGCCTCCTATTCAGCAATGCTGACATATGCAAAGATGAACCCCAAGTGCAGTTTGCCCACGCTATCTAGGAGTTTGCCACAGTGAAGAAGTTCTGAATCACAAAATGGAAATCTTTGACTTCTCCTGAATCTTTGAAGAGAAGGTGTGTTGCTGTAAATATGTATAAGTCTGTGCGGGGAATATCTAAAACCCACACCTGATTTTAATCACAATTGATCTATGGGTGAAGTCCTCCATTCTGTCCTTTTCACCATGCATTGGGCCGCAGATTCACACCCCCATCCTCTCTGTATCTCTCTCTATCTATCTCTCTCTCTCTCTGCTCCTTTATCACATTCTCTCTCTCTCTCTCTCTCTCTTTCTTTCTCCCTCCCACTCTTACAGTTAGTGAAGAGGGTGTGTGGAAATGACCAAAAGTCCTTCAGCGACTAAGTCTTTAAACTCCAATGAATGCCCCTCAGTGCAGGCCGCTCCTTTGAAAAGGGAAGCTCTTTTTTCGGCCTTAAGCACATTGTCACTTCAAGGCTAGGACTCTTCAATGCCGTGTCAGTTTGGCTGGGGATGGACTTGGGGTCCAGTCCACAGCTTTTGCACAATAATGTAATTATCAGGTATCGTTATTGTACCAATGTATCATGCAATAACATTATGAAAAAAACAGAGATTTACTCATGTTTATTAATGACTACTCTTATTCTTGTTCCTTGGTTACTAATCATTGTTTATTTACTTACTTGTTCATTTGTTTGCTTTTCTTGTTCTCTTGCGAAAAGTAAGAAGTTTGTGTGTGAAGGAATGCTTTGTGTGTGTGTGTGTGTGTGTGTGTGTGTGTGTGTTTTAGGCACACAGTACCCCCAAATGAGACCTGACCAGGTCTTTAAGTTCTTTGTGTACGATCAGAGGCTCTGTTTCAGCTGAGAGTGCCACACCAGACAAGTTTTGCTCGCAATTAAAGCCGCCGCTGAAGCTCACTTAGCGGGGGGAAGCGTGCTCTTTTTAAGTGGCACTAATGCGCGCAGCTGCTGCGCAGGGCAGCAACCACATCAAACAGAATTTAAATCATTTCATCAGCGGGCTCCATCTTTAATTTTGCTCCATTAAACCGCTTGTCTGCTAAGACAAATAGCTCAACAAAGAAATTGCATTTTAAGAGATATTTACGAGGGGCTGCTTGCCTAGAAACTGTGTCTCTGCGTTATTTCTGAGATGTGAAAGAACAACAATTCATGGTAAGATGGAAATGGGGACAGGAACATGTTGGCGTGTCATAGAAGACTGGAGAAAAATTGTAGGCACTGCGTGCTAACAATAAGGCAAGATTGAGAAAAGGGGAAGAAATGAGATTATTTTGGTTAACTTCCAAAATGCAACTATATTTCTCCTGGGTATAATACGATTTTCTGTGATCTGTTTTTAATGTTAAGGAAAAAAGTTTTAACTGCCCTAATATACAAGTATCAAGGCAACATCGCCCAGGCCTCTACCTTTTAAAGTCACTTCTTTCTCTCCATGAAAGTGGCTCCCACACCACAAATGATGTTTACTCTGCTGCCTCTCTCTATCTCTCTCTCTGTCCTTCTCTCTCTCCAGTTGAAAGCACTGTATTTTTCTTCCATTCATCTTCCAGAAGTTTCTATGGCGCATCCATGTGGCATAAGAGTAGTGTTTTTTAACCACCCATTGACCCCCTCTGTTTGATCCCAGATCAGCAGAGAAAAGTCGCACAAAGATCGCAAACAGCATGCCCTCAAGGAGTCTGGAGTGCTTGAAAACTGGCGGGCGGCGGGAAACGGAACAGGAAGCACTTTAGAAAGCCGTTCCTCGCTGTGGTTGCACAAACTGCATAGGTAAGGGTCAAAGACGCTCCTCTGAAAGCTTTAAGTCTATTCGCACCGCTGCCCAGATGGGAGTATTGTCTGGAGATGAGTGCCTCCCAAGAACAATGTCAGCCGTGGCGCTCCTGAATAATTAAGTTTAAAAGACAAAAGCAAGAAAGAAAAACAAGAAAAAAAAACCAACAATGCCTAAAAGCTTTTATCCCTAACAACTCCACTCTCATGTCCATTTCGGTGTCTTTTTACTGAATGAACGATGCATTTTTAAAGCTAATATCTTCTGAGGCGTCGGCTCCTTTTGTACGGGATGGGCTCTCTGGTGCAGGGTGTTTATTAGAGGCCCCACTCTACAACCTCAGTTTGTCTAAGAATAGTAATACCACACACACACACACACACACACACACACACACACACACACACACACACACACACACACACACACAGATACACACACACACACACTAAATATTTAAACTGAAGCACTCTCTCTCCTGTGTGCATCACACAAAGAGCTCTGTCTGTCTGTTGGAATTTCCTCTCTTCCTCTCTTTAGACGCACGTGTGTGTGTGAATTTGTACTTGTGAGGTGTGTGATTGTCTCTTCAAGCATTTGCCCCCCGTGTCTCAATGAAGTGTGTGTGTGTGTGTGTGTGTGTGTGTGCATGTGTGTGTGTGTTTGCATAAATACGTGTGTTAGCACAAAGTGCTAAGTGTCTGAAAACACAGCAAGCTCTATGCTAATATGACCTCAGTTGTGGTGACTTGTTACATAACTACTAAAAACTACTACAATATCTTCAACAATTGTACACATATTACAGGAAATTACATCTCTGGGTTATTGTGGTGTAGTTACAGATTCAAATAGCTTTGATACACATCATCTTGAATGAGTAGGAGTATGTTTTAGTCTATGTATGTGTATCTATATTTGTGTTTATGTGTCTCTGTGTGTGGGTGCGTGTGTGTGTGTGCGTGTGTGTGTGTGTGTGTGTGTGTGTGTGTGTGTGTGTGTGTGTGTGTGTCTGTGTGTGTCTGTGTGTGTCTGTGTGTGTCTGTGTGCGTGCGTGCGTGCGTGCGTGCGTGCGTGCGTGCGTGCGTGTGTGCTCACCTAATAGGGCTGCTGCCTGCGTCCAGGTCCTGAGCGGTTACGGAGCCGATGATGAGGCCCACAGGTGTGTCCTCGTCCACGTCCATCACGTAGGAGCTCTCGCTGAAGACGGGCGGCTCGTCCACGTCCAGAACGCTCACCTTCACCGTTGCCATGTCTTTAAACGGGCCCAGGTTCTGGAAGCGGGGGTCCACATGAGCATTGGAGGCCTCCACTTTGAAGGTGTATGCTTTCTTCGTTTCATAGTCCAATGGCTGGAGGAGGGACAGACAGAGATGGGAGCAACGAGAGGAAGAAGGAGGGAGAGGAAAGAGAGAGGTAAGAGAGATGTGAAACACAAAATCCATAACAATGTAGATTTCTGTTATCAGATGCTTACGGCAAACCTTTCACCCTTGGAACCGTGTTGTTAACCGAGGCCTTGTATTTAGTTTCAACTTTCTGTCTCTCTTTCAACTCCTCTCACTCCCTCTCCTCCTTGCTCTCTCCCTTAGTGACATTTTTGATGACAGGTTAATTAACGCCACATGTGTGTGTGTGTGTTTGTGTGTGTGTGTGTGTGTGTGTGTGTGTGTGTGTGTGTGTGTGTGTGTGTGTGAAAAGCAACATGCAGGACTTACATTCCAGGATTTGTCTTCTTCAAAGGAAACATTCACACAGACGTCTCACATACAAACACAAATCATTTCTCTGCCATTTTAAATTCACAGCACAGTTTTCCCCTCTCGCCCCTTACTTTGATAAGGAGAGAACAGACACACATCTCTGCACATCACTCTCTCGTTCCATCATTGCAGCATTCTCTCTCATGCAGGCACACGGAATAAATGCGTTTGGACACAGCCAAGCAAATTTGCCATGTTTGTTTTCCATAGACATGTTGACGTTGTGAGATGGAATTCAATTTCCGCCGGTTCCCCTCGGGCACGGTGAGGTGTATGGGAAAGTAAATGTAAATATAGTTTGCCTTTCGCGGTTGGCACCTCTCCTCTGGGGTGTCAGTTATACACACGTATCCCTGCAGAACAGCCTGCATCTCATTGATTATGGCAGAGACCTAGTCACAGCAATGAGCAAATATGTCAGTGAGTGAGTGAGGGTAATTGGGGAAAAAAACAAAATTGTTAGCGTGATTGCTTGCAAGTTGTTGCTCTTGTTGTTGTTGTAGTTGTGTGTGTGTGTGAGAAAGAGAGAAAGAGAGAGAGCGAGAGAGAGAGAGAGAGAGAGAGAGAGATTTAGGTCACCCATATAACACTATATCCACACAATGAATTCTGGCGAGATCCAAATATTGTTACAAAATATAGTTATTTTCTCACTATAACTACCCCAATCTGCCAGGCTATAACCCAATGCACATTTAGCTTTAGCAATTAAAGACTCTCTGCTTGTGTGTGTGTGTGTGTGTGTGTGTGTGTGTGTGTGTGTGTGTGTGTGTCTGTGTGTGTGTTCTTTCTCATCAGATCTACCCTGCTCATCACATGTACCTCCATGTGAACTTCATAGCCTCCTCCTCAGCATATTTCGTCCTATAATGGGCAACAGCTGGCTGCTGATTGGCTGACAGCTCTCCAAGTCCCCTGTCATCCCCGAGCGAGAGACGGGTGGGATCCTGTGATGTTTAAGGTCACCCCTACCGATATGGATTATTCTGCAGCCCGTTCCAGGGATTGTCTGAGTTGCATTGGAGCGCTAGGAGGCTTTGTGGGATACATGCCCACCCTCAGAGTTCTCTTTCTCTTTCTCTCTCTTTCTTTTTCTCTTTCTCTTTTTGTGTCCCTGTTCCTCCCTGCGCTGCTTTTTCCAGCTATCCTTCTGTGACTTTGCCTTTGTCTGTCTGAAACTTGTATTTTCTCCTCCTACCTAAACCTTTCTCTATCTCCCTCTCCCTGTGTCTATCTCTCTCTCTCTTTCTATCTCTCTCTCTGTGTCTATCTGTCTGTCTGAAACTTGTATTTTCTCCTCCTACCTAAACCTTTCTCTATCTCCCTCTCCCTGTGTCTATCTCTCTCTCTCTTTCTATCTCTCTCTCTGTGTCTATCTCTCTCTCTCTCTCCCTCTCTCTGCCTCAGTCTCTCTCTCTCTCACACACACACACACACACACACACACACTCTCTCACACACATACACACACACACACAGTGAGTTGGCAAATGATTGGATAGACAAATTCAGTGCCGAGGGCTTGTGGGGTGAGGCAGACTGTTCTGTAGGCCTCATTACACATGCACTCTCTCTCACACACACACACACACACACACACACACACACACACACACACACACACACACACACACACACACACACACACACACACACACACACACACACACACACACACACACACACACACACAGATGTCCTGAGGAGAGTCTAGACACGGCAGTCAATCTCATACCATGCTTAGCCAAGCTACACACAAGCACACTCAAAACTTGCACATGCAATCACTTTTCAATAATTTATACATATTTTTAAATGAAAATCCAAGCAATGGAGTCAGGTATATGATTAATCCAAGGACAGACCAGCTGATACACACACACACACACACACACACAAACACACACACACACACACACACACACACATATATAAACACAAAATGTAAGTACATTTGTACACTGGTTTACATTCAGGCACAACTTCCAAGGCAGCTTAGTCGAAAGTCAATAAACAACTGCCTGAAGTTTTTACCAGCAGACCTTCGGCCATATTGTAATTTGTGGTTTTCCATGAGGGACAGGGGTGTATGCAAACATTTATCTACAGAAATGATAGGTATGCTGCGGGAAATATCCTGTGGTGAAAACAATAAATCAACTTTAGGGGTGAAAATTTTACCGCATTAATATGTGACTTTGCGGTGTTATCGGCTGTCAGAAGAGAGCTGAAATACAGGAGATGCTCTGCAAAAAAGGCTGCCTACGCATACGCACACACACACACACACACACACACACACACACACACACACACACACAGACACAGACACACATAAAACTACACACACTACCGCAATGATTTACGCTTGTGATTTACAGTGTTTTTATTAAGACTCCTCTAAGTCATTTCTCAAGGTCACACACTGAGTGTAGCAAACAGTGCTTGCAAATGTGTGTATTTACCCATGTCCATTCCTGTGCAACATGCATGCCTAGGTGTGTGTGTATGACTGTGTGTGTTTGTGACACACTGATGTGCGTTGAATGTGCATGCACGCTTGCTTTGTATTGTGTTGTATAAGTATGTGCTGCAACAAATGGCAGGTCTTGATCTAAATGTATCTGTGGGTGTATATATGTACCCTGTATATGTGAGTGTGTGTTAAGGCATGGCAAGTGGGGAAGTGCATAAGTGTGTGTGTGTGCATGTGCCTGTGTCTGTGACTGAATGTGCAAGCATGCTTGAATTCATTGTGTTGTACTGTATGTGTGTGTAGCACCACATATATGAGAGGTCTTGATCTGTTGTGTTTGTGTGGCTGCATACCTTCTGAACATCTAGCGACCATGTACGTATATAATAGACTTCTTATAGGAAGTGACATGTCTGTAGAGAGGAATGTATGTGTGCCTCTCCGTCTGAACATATGTTTAAGTGTGTGTAAGGGCAAGGTATGTGGGGTAGTGCAGCGTGCGCGTGCGCGTGTGTGTGTGTGTGTGTGTGTGTGTGTGTGTGTGTGTGTGTGTGTGTGTATCGGTGTGTGAAGGAGTATGAAGTGATGTCCTTTTTCTCCTCAGCCCCCCGTGCTGCATAGGTACGCACACCGCATGTCAGGTAGCTTCAGCAGGCATCCAGGGTCGTGGGGGCCTCAGGGGGCCAGGACCAGCCACTGGGGGAAAATGTCAAGTGTCTCTGCGCTCTCTCGGCGCTCCTGGTCTCCTTGATTCTAATTGTGCTACTGCCACAACTACTTAATTACTCTATGGGACGAGGAGGAGAGGGGAGAAGGGGGGGGGGGGGGGGGGAGGAGAAGAAAGTAGAGGAGAGAGGAGAGTGGTGACAGGAGGAGTGAGGGGAGAAAAGGAGAGAGATGACAGGAGGGAACAGGAGTGGGGTAGTGGGAAAAGAGAGAGGAGGGGAGGAGAGGAGGTGTGAGGAGAAGAAAGTGGAGATGGGGGAGATGGAGAAGAGGTGACAAGAGGAGAGGAGAGGAGAGGAGAGAGGTTAAGGGGGGAATGATGGATCCTCCGGCCTAATGGCTCAACACAGAGAAGATCTGTCTCTCTATCACACTCACACACACACACGCACACACACACACACACACACACACGTTTGACGAATATGTGCAGTAGCACAGCCTCAGTGGCTATTTACTACATGTCAGTAAATTTCACAGTCACTCACTGTAATCAAACACACACACACACACACACAAAATACATGTGTCCCAGCATAGCCTCCTTGCTTATTCACAACCTGTCAGAAAATGTAACAGGCACTCAAAGTAATCACACACACACACTCATCCCCCCACACACACACAAACACACACACACACACACACAAAATGAAACCTCTTCAGCCTGACAGTGGTAATGGATGGAAGCTAACTGGATAACCCAAGACTTCAGCACCCCCATCATTATGAAGCCAGATCAATGCTATCAGTGTCTTGGGCCGCTGACAAGCCAGTTGGTAAACACTCACTTCCCCATCACCAGCCACTGGAGCTCTTGCAGTGAGGAGAATCGATGTGTGTGTTTGCCGATAAAATAAAAGTCTATGGACGGCAGGGTGTGTGGGTGTGTGTGTGTCTGTGTGTCTGTGTCTGTGTGTGGGGGGCGGTAGGGTGCGTAGAATTCAAAGCATGTCATTCATCTTCTGGGCCTGGAACGCATCATGAAGAGGTTGGGGTGGGGGGGTTCCAGTGAGAGACAAACAAACAGATGAAGAAAAGGCGGCGTTGTTCTCCAGCGGACATTACCATAATCCCATAATGAACCTCTGGAAGCCGCTCATTATTTATTTTAAAGCACAATCGTAATGGTGAGAGGGTTAGTAGCGCCTCGTGTAGCCACCCTGGAGGCGTGTGTGTGTGTGTGTGTGTGTGTGTGTGTGTGTGTGTGTGTGTGTGTGTGTGTGTGTGTGTGTTTGTGATCTAATGCGGTGAGATGAGTAGGGTGAGCATGGAAGACTCCCCACAGTCAATTCAGTGTCCATCACACTCCATTCTTTATTCTACTGAAACATTACCATATAGCTTTACTGACTACTAATATGGTGCTGTTGACTTGGAATGGTAATTGACAGATCTGCCTCGTCTTCTTTAGTTTTGAGTGCATTACCCTGATAGTGTTAATTGGCACTGTGTATTTGTGTGTTTGAATGTGTGTGATGTTTTGAGGTGACATTCACAGATGAATATTTGTTTAACCAAAAACAATGTAGTAGTATTTTAAAACCGTGTGTGTGTGTGTGTGTGTGTGTGTTAACAGATCATGGTGATCACATGAGTGCATTACTTGAACGACCCAACATATCCTTCAGCCTTGATCATGCATGTGTATCATGTATCTGAGTGTCCTTTAGTGTCACATTATTTCAGTATACTTTGGCTGTTTTCATAATATTGTGTTTTGGGTTGAACCCCCCCCCCCCCCCCCCCCCCCCCCCCCCCCCCCCCCCCCTTCCTGGCGCATGGGTGCGCCTGCTGTCTGACCGGCGCCACGGCGATGACATGCTTTAGATGCGTTGCCTTGGCGCCGGCGGGCCTTTGAAGTGTAAATGTGCTCCCACTCTGCACCGTCTCCCCATTCCTCCGTGGGCGCCACGGCAACGCAGCATCACAGAGAGCGTCTTTTCTTTCTTCTGGGAAAACCGCTGGAGCACAGCTGTCTGAAGATGACTGTCTGCATACGTGAGTGTGTGTTAGAGAGCTTGTTTGTCTTTTTGCCTTGTGTGGTATCTTAGTGTGTGTGTTTGTTTGTGTGTATGTGAGAGACAGACAGAAAGAGAGAGAGAGATGGACATTGTTTGCATTTAGAGTATGTATTTGATTGTGTGTGAGTGTGTGTGTGTGTGTGAATGTGTGTGTGTGTGTGTTTTTGTGTGTGTGTGTTTGTGTATGTGTGTGTGTGTGTGTGTGTCTGTGCGAGTGTGTGTATGTGTGTGAATATGAATGTGTGTGTTTGTGTATGTGTGTGTGTGCGTGTGTGTGTGTGTCTGGCTGTGTGAGTGTGTGTATGTGTGTGTGTGTGTGTGTGTGTGTGTGTGTGTGTGTGTGAATGTGTGATTATTCCACTCTAGCCAGTGTTTCATGGACCTCATCTTTCATCAAGCATCCTAGTGAACGCTGGAGAGAAAATGATTTTCTGCATCCTTTAGCTTTCCTGAAAGGAATCACCAAATCAGGGGACATGAAAGACAAACAGCATCTGCTCTAGTGCATTAGTCCTGCCCTGCGGCAGCCCCAGCCCCAGCCCCAGCCCCAGCCCCAGCCCCAGCCTCAGCTTCTTCACACGGCTGGTCTTCTTGGGACGATGGCGGGGGTGGAGGGGGGTGATGCAGGATGATGTCCTCTTAAATCCAAGACTGGTTTGGTAACAAAGAGTTATTTTGTGAAGTTAAAACATCTGCACCCGGTAAAGAGAGAGGGGGGGGGGGGGAATGGGACAGATGCAGAAACACACACACACACACACACAACACAACACACGCAAACAAACAAACACAAACACACATCCCAGGGGTGTGCTCATCCAAAAGAGCTTGAGGATATGGCTCAAGTTCAGCAGCTGATGTTCTCTCAGACTCTTGACTCAGTTTCCACTGCAGAACTCCTGCCACCAGTTCTAAACACACACATACACACACACACACACACACATACACACACACACACACACACACACACACACACACACACACACACACACATATACACACACACACACACACACACACCACTGCATAATCCAGCTCTAGTTTAGCAGCCGATGCATTCTCAGACTCCTGGCCAGTACTTGCCAGTACTGCAGCAATGCCAGACTGGATCATGCTTCACTGATAGCACATAGTTATACCCACCTATTCTACTACACTTGACATCCTCCAGGGTTTTGTGTGATGTTCTTTGCACATTCATTCCTTAAATACACCACTGTTACATTAAATAAACACTGTAAGGCCTTATGCACATCGTCTGCGTTGCGTGTTCCTGGCAGCTACGTTGCGGTACCGCTGCGTCTCGGTGGCGTGTGTGTGTATTCACACCTGCCGATGTTCATGCTGCGGCTCTGTTATCTTTCAGCATTGAGGTTGCCTTTGATAATGGCCATCAATGCACAATCAGCTTGGTACCATCCATCCATTGATCCAAAGTTGACCACCAGTTGTCGTGTAACTGTTATTGCCATTCAGAGCGAGGTCAAGAGAGCGAGAAAGAGCGCAATGAAAACTACTAACCAATACAATGTAATTATTGCCTACATTGGGTTTCTATATTGTAGTCCTTCACATGTAGCTTCCACTTTCCCCTTTCGTTACATACAATTGCTAACATGGTTAATAAAAATATATAATATTTATATACCTGTCATGTCACATATAGCCTACACATCGCAGTGGAAGGTGTCAGTTTATATAATGTTGCTGGAATGATGTCAATATAACTACAAAGACATATCTTTGCTATCTATTTTTGCTGAGAACCACTTTCCTCACCCTTTCCTCACGCGTTAAAAATAGGCTCCACGCTGAAACTCTACATGACAAGACGCGTGGCTCATGCAGGCAGTGTGCATGCTCTAACCTGGTAACATGAGCACTCACAATCAACAGGCAACGCACACGCAACACACACGCAACGCACACACACACGCAACGCACACACAACACTGATGCCATATCTATCGCACAAACACACACACAAGCACACACCAGATACAACTGCTTTTCGTCTCTGCTTGAGGGGAGATATTCCTCCTGGGTTACAAGCTGAATCTTCACATCAGACACGGTGTGTTTCAATGAGAGCAGAAAATGAGTAATGTAAGTAATGCTTTTGGGGTCTCATTAAAATTAGTGGACAGCATGGATATAT
Organism: Clupea harengus; assembly: GCF_900700415.2. Classification (NCBI taxonomy): domain Eukaryota; kingdom Metazoa; phylum Chordata; class Actinopteri; order Clupeiformes; family Clupeidae; genus Clupea; species Clupea harengus. The sequence goes on from NC_045168.1 coordinate 20,011,317, forward strand.
CTGCCTTTGATTGCACTTGAACTAGAACTCACCAAGAGTTGAAACCACCATTCCTAAATATGGGTAGCAGGTACTCATATACATATACATATACATATACATAAACATAAACATATACATATACATATACATATACATGTATATACATAAACATATACATGGATACCTTCAACACAGCTATGGTGCTTCAAAAAAAATATTGGAAAGCAAGGTTGTTTTGAAGCACTAGTTGAGTCGGGTCTACTTTGATTGTCTTGCCAGTATTTTAAGAAGGACATTTCAGAAAGAGACCTCTGAATAGCTCAGTGCCTGTCGGTCATAGGAATGAGGGTCCATAATGGCAGGAGCAATGTACTCTTTTGATGTCTGATGCTGGATACCTCAGAGGAGCCCAGTAAATAGCACACAGAGAAAGCTGAAATAACCCTCCATTCCTTACCCCCCCCCCCCTCTCTCTCTTACTCTGTCTTTTGCCCTCCCTGCCTCCCTGCCTCTCTCTGTTTCTCTTTCTCTCAGACATACACACACTTAACTCCTGCAGCACCTCTGATCTTCCCCAGCAGAAAAATGAGTCAGCCAAAAAGATACATATCAATACATAGAGAGAGTACTCAGAAACACTGTACCATATAATATGTGTTTACTTGTGCAAGATGTAGAAAGAGTATGTGTGTGTGTGTGTATGTGTGTGTGTGTGTGTGTGTGTGTGTGTATGTGTGTGTGTCTGTATCTATGATCTCCTTAGTTTCTGCAGCCTGAGGTTTCCTGCTGTTTTGAGGTCGTTTGTGAGGAGGTCAGAAATAGATCTCCCTGTGCTCCTGTATGACATGCATCACAAACCTACACACACCCCTACCTCTGCTTGCCTCAGGGAAATAATACCACCCCCTCTTTCTCTCTATCTCCCTCTCTCTCTCTCTCTCCCTTCCACCCTCTCTTGTTCTCTCTCTTGAGCTGACAAAGACTTCATTCTCTCCCTGCCTCAATGTCAAGCAGCTTTATTGGCATATGTCAAGAAAAAACTTTCTTTCCCAACTTTTAACATTTTTACTCATATTCTCCAGTATTCTGGAGCCTCTTCCCCCTTCACACTGCTTTGAATCTCTCAGATATAAGTCCACACATGTGTGCTGTCAATTATGTGTGTGTGTGTGTGTGTGTGTGTGTGTGTGTGTGTGTGTGTGTGTTCCTGTGTGTGTGTGCATAGGAGGGTTTTTGCGGTTTTGTGTGTGTCCATGAATGTACTTTTCGGGAGTGGGTGACTGAGAGCTGTCCTCTGTGCTATGATATGGTGCTATGCTATGCTATCCTGTTCCATGGTAAGCCTATAGAGGGTGCTGTTGACTCCTGAATGTCCAACCTGTGTGATTTTTAAAAGATCTGACATGAAATATTATTGATGTAAAATGTAAAAAGTTGATTAGTAAATTCAGTATTTCAATACACCATCGTACTCATCGTAGCAATTAACCTTCACAATCAACCTAACCAATGATACTAGGTGAGCAACAGTCTGCCTCCTCTCCTGCCGTCCTCTCTGTCCTTCTCTCTTCCCTCTCCTTCTCTTTCAACTCCCCTCTGCACCTCTCTCTCTCTCCCCCTTTTTCTCCATCCCTTTCACCGTCTCCCAAATGATTTAATGATGGAACAGTGTTTTAATGACATTTTCTAATGGAGAGACGAACTGGATGACAATGTGGGGCCGCCGTTCAAATGAAGTGTGGGATTGATGACAGTCTGGACCGAAGGACTGTCCACCCTGGCGCTGGCGTTCAGAAGTCTAATTAGTGAAATTAGTCTGCAGTTTGACGCCGTGTCTTTCTACGCAGAGAGAGAGAGAGAGTGCTAAATCTCCTCCCTGGCTGCTTACAGTCGATAAAAATGAATTGGTGTCGTGATTGACTACAGGGCTGATGCGTGCTTTTTTCCACTTTGTGTTTACTGAGTGTTTGTGTGTGTATGTGTGTGTGTATGCTTTTACATGAGGGCACGTATGTATGTGTATGTGTATGTATTGTATGTGTATGTGCTTTTACATGAGAGCATCTGTGCGTGTGTGTTTGTGTGTGTGTGCTTTTATAAGAGTGTGTGTGTCTTATTAAAGTTCATTACCACACATTGTGATTGTGTTATTACAAGTGAGTGTTGATGAATATGGCTCATGAGAGTGGACCTGCAACCCGTACCAACCCATATGCAATTAATAATGATTGATAAACATATATTCTATATGTGCTTTTCTGAATGATGCTTGAGTCATGTCTTGCAATGATATAACCACTGTGTGCTCTCCTAATATGTGGTGTGAAACATGCTAAATAACTGTGTGTGGAAATTGCTTGAGTTATGCTTACACAAACCTATATCCATATATGCTTGCTGAGAAATGCGTGAAATATGAAATGTGCTTAACCAACGAGAATGTAAAGCAGAACAATGTGTACTTTGAGAGAGTTTGCAAACTTCACTGTGCTGTACATTGTGCAATGGTGGAGGGGGCAGGAGGGGGCCTCTGGGCCTGTGAGGAGGTGTCACATGGGTCAGAGATGAACATATGTTGCTAAGAAGTGTCATGAAAAAGGGAGGTGGTTTAGAACGTGTATGCATGTGAGAGGGATTTAAAAGGCGAATGCAGTTTGTGTTCGCGAGTCTTGCGAGAGTCTTAGTAGTCTTAGAGTCTTTTGAGCTTTGACAATAAATACAAGAGAAATACCAGAAGCCGCATCTGCGTCTTTCCTATGGACTGAGCTACCCCCGAAAAACATGGCCTTCTTGCCTTAGTATCCCAGCTACGAACCCAGATCGTAAACTCAAAAGAAGCCGAGGCATCTTGAAGAAACATTGACTTGGGACGGCTGGTGTGAATGGGTAAGACTGTCTGCTTTTCCATTTCAGGAAAAGGATACAATAAAGGTGACTGTGACTCCTTGTTGTATTTGGGGCTGAAACACACTCTATAGGGAGAAGAACAGAATGACATGATGATCCGAACTAGCCTGGTTTTTAGATAAGTGTGTCGAATAGCCATACATATTAATTGTGAGAGCATTCGAAAGCTCACGTGAAAAACACTCAGTTTTTATCTATAGGCGGACACAAAGGATCTTATTCTTCAGTGTGTGTGTGTTTTATTACAGTATATTATCAGACTTGGTTTTTTATGTGTTTTCACATGGGTGTGTACTGTGTGTGTGTGTGTGTGTGTGTGTGTGTGTGTGTGTCATTGCATATTACATAGAAGCCTGATTTTTCATTAGAGTGAAATCAGCCTGGGAATGGCATGTGAGGAGTACCCCAGCTCATATTTCACAGCTGCTTAGTAAATCATTGCTTTGTTCACCAGGGGAAGCAGGTCATAATTCACTTTTGATGACTAATCATTGACTGACCCACTTTGGGAGTTTGTTTGGAGTGTTTGTTTGAATGCTTGTATGTGTGTGCACGTGAAACTGCAAGTGTGTGTGGTGTGTGTGTGTGTGTGTGTGTGTGTGTGTGTGTGTGTGTGTGTGTGTGTGTGCCGGTGAAAGGCTTAGGCTTTTGCTTGGGTAGAGAGTGGATTCCGTGCCAACGAGAGGCACTTCCTGTATTTAAATGGGTTGCTTGGCAACCTGCCAGTGAGGCTTATACCACACATGATGCTATGAAATGATGTAATTTCTATATACACAGACAAACATAGCCTGTCCACCATAAACTATCACACACACAGACACAAACACACACAAGAGCACACAAGCCGCAAGAAAACCCCTAAACACACAAACACATTTAAGCTGGCATCAAGCTTCTTAGCAGCAAAACCTGCGGCGTTTGAGGATTGGGACTTTTCTACCCGCTATTCCTCACTACTGTAACAGTGTGAGTGCCTGTACGTGTGTGAGAAAGATTTTGTGTGTGTGTGTGTGTGTGTGTGTGTGTGTGTGTGTGTGTGTGTGTGTGTGTGTGTGTGTGTGTGTGTGTGTGTGTGTGTGTGTGTGTGTGTGTGTGTGTGTGTGTGTGTGTGTGTGTGTGTGTGTGTGTGAGTGAGTGAGTGAGTGAGTGAGTGAGTGAGTGAGTGAGTGAGTGAGTGAGTGAGTGAGTGAGTGAGTGAGTGAGTGAGTGAGTGAGTGAGTGAGTGAGTGAGTGAGTGAGTGAGCGTGTGTGTGTGTGTGTGTCTAATATTTGTGTATCTGTTTGGTTAGTCTGAGCATCTGCCTAGTAAATCTGGTGAGTTGTTGTGAACTGATATCTTTTGTGAAAAAGCAATGAATTAAATTGGTCTTTGGATTTGTTTGTGTGTGAGTGTGTTTGTCTGCGTGTTTGTGTTTGTGTGTGTGTGTGTATGTGTGTGTGTGTGTGTGCGTGTGCATGTTTGTCCGTGTGTTTGTGTGTTTTCTATGACTGTGTGTGTGTGTGTGTGTGTGCAAGATAGCTCTTTCCTATGTACTTGTGTTTACGTGTATGGATGTGTTTGAGCACGTGTGGTTTGTTCCCTCTTTCACCACCCCTCTATCTCTCTTTGTCTCCCTCTCTCTCTATCAGTTGTCTGCTATAATCTTTTGCAGCAGTGGTGCTGTGAGGCCTTACCCAGAGTATGCCCCAGCAGAGACACACAACAGATGATGACTTTGTCGGTGTATTACCCATCATCCTCTATCCCTTGTAAACATGACCTATCTCCAGTTCAGAGGACTGCCAAACACTCTTCCCAAAACATCTCATCTCTCCCCAATCGCACAGATGACACACACACACACTATACACACATATATACAAGCAAGCGTGCGCGCACACAAACACATACACACACACACACAAACACCCCCCCCCACACACACACACTCTACACTCGAAGATGCATACATACACATGTGTTCAGGCTGAAGCAATTCCAACGATAAGCCTGGCCAGGATATCAAACACATTCACATTAATGAACTGTAGGGGCCGCATCAGCCCCCAACAGAATAGCAGCTCTCCAGCTGAGAGATGAATAGCATAACAGAAATTACCCCTGCACACTCTCAGGGCTCACACTAATCAGCATCTCAAAGGTTACCTGGGATGAACTTCAAACAGGAGTCTAACTTTTAATCTCTGCTAAAGAAATGCATTCATTACGGGTGTGCCATGTTTTGACACCGTAAATAAACTATGATTGCTGACTGCACTCTGGTGTTTACAGTCCATAAACAAATACAAACAAACACACTCACACATACACACACTATTCCATAACAAAAAAGTTGAGCGGCATGATTTGCATTCGATGGAATACCAGTGTGTGTTTGTGTGTGTATGTGTGTTTGGGAACGAGACAAACACTGCAGGTGACGCTATTTCCCATATTCATTTAAAAAGTCATTCTTCATTCTTATCAACTAAGTCCTTCCTTAGACAACATTCTCAACACTGCCTACTGCCATATTCAAGTCATTTACCACTATCAGCCAAAGGTCCTCGGGAAGCTAAGCTATCGCTGAGCTAGCCATGCAAGTGGCACACACATCTCACTGTGCCTGTTAAACCTTCTCTGCTTGCGCGACACTGAAGTCATTTAGCTATTAGAACACTTTCTTTTTCTTAAATAACACCCACTTCACAGACATTATTAAGGGGGTGATTGATTAGTCTCTTGAAAAAAAAAAGGAAAATATCTGTGCGATGGAAGCCTCTGTAATCACAGAAAAACACACGGCCGTGCACACATTGCGGGAGGTAGGCACTCGGGAAGGTTTGTTTTCTCCATTCACGCTGTGTTCAGCGCTCGAGTTATTTCATACCGGTTTTTATCTCAGTCATACACACAGGCATGGATACACACGTGGGGGGGACTCGGAGTGGTAGCACAAAAGCCACGAGACGCTATCTGTTTTTGCCAATGTTTTGCATGATATCACCTCATGATATCATCAAATACGGAAAGCAAACCAATTAGAAATGGCCAAAAAAGCAAAGGAGGAAAGAAAGAAATTCAGATAGAGAGAGAGACAGAAAAGAATATGATCTAAAATATGTGAGAAAACAGACAAAATAGTGACAGGGAGCCTCCATCTCAAATTCAGGAAGTAAACCTGATAGGTCAGTCAACAAGCCTGCGTGGCCATTTACAGATTTTCATGCAAAAAGCACTAATGGATCTCTGCCACACGAAACACACACACACACACACACACACACACACACACACACACACACACACACACACACACACACACACGTAATAAAGCAAAAACACATCAAACACAACATAAGCCTCTGCCTGAAATATGACATTTTCACTTGGATGAGGGCAGATGATCTCCCTCCAACCACTCCCCCTTGCCCACGGGGGCAGTAGAAGTTTCCGGATCTTACCCGCCTGAGCAGGATGATGCCCTCCTGGTTGTGCTCATTAGTGGTGATGTCGAACAAGGCTCCGCCGTCTCCGGGGACGATGTTGTACTCCACCTCGGCGTTCTTCCCGGTGTCCAAATCATGAGCCTTGATGCGCCCCACCGCAGAGCCCACCGCGGAAGACTCTGCCACTTTCAGGTGGAATATACCTGTCACGTACAACCGCAGGCAAAACACACACACACGCGCACACACACACACACACACACACACACACATCACACATGAGCAGGCATACACACAAACAAACACACACAGCATAGATATCTGTATTAATTCCAGGGTTTTCCTAGTCCATTATTAGCACTCAACACATAATCCGATGTTAATATATGAAAATTATTGACAGTCAGAAACCCCTGAAGTATTCCGATAGAATCAATAGAGCCAAAAAGAAAAACACACAAAACACACACACACACACACACACACACACACACACAAACACACACACACACACACACACACTTAATTAACTGACACTAATTAGCTAAAGGTTATGCTCTCTACCCATGCTTAGCTAAATAACTGCGGTCTGCTGTGGTCCATTGACACATCATTAGATGGATTTGTGCATTCCACCAAAAGAGACAAACAGGGAAAGAAAAAAAACAGTGTGAGGGAGGCGGGGGGGGGGGGGGGGTGGGGGGGGTAGAGAGAAATGAAGGAGGATGTGTGTGAATAGAATAGAGAGTAAACAGTGTATATCTGTTTTGAGAAAAATAGTAGGAAGCAGTTTGTCTATATGTTAATGAAAGAATGCTGGTAGGACAAGGTAGATTTTGTATGTGAGAATGCAAGAGGATATGGGTTAGTGTTTTTTTTGTGTGTGTGTGTGTGTGTGTGTGTGCGTGTGTTGAGGGGACACTATGCATCACTTGTCTGGCTGCTGCAGCAGTGAGGCGGATATGGTAATGAGAGTTTGGGCTGTGCCGACATTTACTCACACACAGTCTAACACACTCTCTCTGCACCATCTCTCTCCTTCACACACACAAACACACACACACACACGCGTGCATACACACTCATACGCTGACACACTCATACACACACACACACAAACACTCTCTCTCTCACACACACACACACACACACACACACACACACAAACACACACACACACAGGGCAATGAAAAGCATTTTCTCTTCACCAACGGACTTGTGCATTCTTTGTGTCAAACGTGTTTGCATTGATGCCAGGGCCTTATCAGGCCAATGATCAACAGTATTCCAAAGAATGAAAGCATTCAGATTAGTTGATTTTTTACAGATCATAAGCAAAGCCAAGGTTATGTTCAGTGTGTCAGAATGTTGAATTCTACTGAATTGATACACAGGCTGTTTCTGCAGTTCTTTCAAGAGAAATTAACACAAAGGTCTTTGTACTGTCTGCTAGAGCACCAAGCATGCTGCAGTAAAATAAATCTAAAGGCTGAGTGCTTATGCAACCTGAATTATGTGATGTGTTATGCAGTCCCTCACTGCATGGAGGCTAAGAATGCCTGGCCTCTAGCTTTGACAAAAGCACATTTTCTCAAGGTACGAGGTAGTCAGCTTCACACCTTTCAGATTATGACAAGCCAACAGCCATTACCCGATAGGTACATACTCATCAATAAATCCTACCTATAAACCACCATCTAACTGATAACTGACTCTTTGAAGGTGACATAGGGTGATCAAAAAATTGAACTATTACATTTAGGTCAAATTCAATGAAATAAAAGAATGAAACTTTGAA
>NC_045168.1:20024435-20086935 GCF_900700415.2 Clupea harengus
TGCCACAGTTGTGTAAATGCTTCATAAGTGATATGATTGTTTTGCTAGAGTGCCTGTGTTGTCCTCTTTACTGTCTGTTTATGCAAATGCATTATTTAGCTTGCATCCGGTAAATCACGGTGATGTATTGTGAGTTGTGGCTGATTGCAACCCCTGCTGCATTTTTGATGCAACCGAGGGATTTCATCTTGGCGCTCATTGAATTTTAAAGATGTTTTCTAAATCATGACCTTCTGTGCCTGGTCTGCTAGATTGAAATGCAGGTCAGAGATACAAAGCACAGGCATTTTGACCTTCTATTACACATTATAAACTGCGTTATAAACTTTGGTGAACATCAACAAATGAGTTACCAGGCTAAAATACTATACTAATATTAAAGCAGCAATAAGGAGTTCTGTTCCAAAACTAGCAGGCTAACTACCTAAGGGGCATGGAAACACCTTGCAAACACCACCAACAGCTCATAGAAGCTTGCCAACACACTAACTGTTGTCTTTTGGCAGTATAGCTGGCAATGTCATGCTGTGAAAGCTTTTCTTCCATTTTTGCAGGGTATTCCAGCCCGGAACAAAGAACTAGATAGGGCATATCCTGGATGGCTAGTGGGAAAGACACAGATGTTTATCTGTCCTTCACATGACCATATGCCATCAAAATGTATTTGAGGATGGTACCAAAACTAGTTGCCTATAAAACCAGACCTATGTTGGCTGTTTCTGATTAAGCAATATGTACACATCCATTCTTATCTTCAAGTTCATGAGTTCAAGTTCAAGTTCATTTTCAAGTTCCACCTATGAAGAAGGGAAAAACAAGTTTATCATCTTAAAAGGTAACTACACTTTGGCAACGCAGTGAGTGTTGAAGATCATCTAGATACATTGACCTTTTTTATTCTTTAATTTACATGTACACTTCATTTACATTTACCCTTCTGAACTCAGCCTTACCCAGAGGTAATGTTACCAAGGATCGGTACAGTCTGGACACGTTGTGGTGTCCCACATAGTCTACCACTGCAGAACATTGCACTCTGTGATGAGCTGACTAGCTAATTGATCTTTCTGATGGCAGATGCCATACTCCACAACCTCACCCTTCCACACCTTCATGGTGTGGAAAAAAATGTGATACCTCCCATGGTATCCCTTTGGCGCAAATCCTCAAGAGGCATAATCAGCCTTCATACCGAACTTATGAGAGAATTTCTAAAACAAAAAAAAAGCAGCATGGTGCGAAAAGATCCACTTAGGCAGAAACACCTTACTTTACTTAGATGAGGCTTTGAAAGATGTACACTGCTATAGGTAACTGCTACATATTTGTGTGGATTTTTGCCTTCTAATGCAGCCAGAAATGTATATAAAAACAATTCAATGTGTAGTGTAAGTTCACTGAACAAAATGATATAAAGTGTGTTTAATTTCAGGAGGCAATAAAAGAGCTGGAGAAAAAGAAGAGCAAGGCACCAAGATGGTCAGTGGAGGACGACACATCTAGTTTTTGCTGTGGGGACAAATAAACAGAATTCATCTCCATGGTGATATGAGCTCTAATCAAGATATAAGGGTCATTCCACGCCAAACGGGACAATTAAAGGAAAATTCCCCACTCGACCATCTCAGATTTAGCTGAAAAAATTCAAGGTTGTTCATACACTTCTTAATATGAATAGTCCCAAATATTAGCTCTCTACTCCCAATGGTTTTGTCACAATAGGATGTTTTAGGGGGGAGGGGGTGCCAATACTTAAGACGCTTTTTGAGCAGCGTTTTGTGATGGTGTTCTGCCTCATTTTCTCAAAATATTTTTTGGAAAATATGGGATTTTTGTTCACGCCCAGCATTCAATGGCCTATGGAAGCATATTCAAATGGTAGCAAAAGGTAAGTTTATGACACAAATTGATATGAAATAAATTGTTTCATGTTGGTAAATGCTGTCATTTTTTTGCTATAGCATGCCAAAAATGGCACAAAATGGGTTTTCATCCATTTTCAAGCTTTAATATCTTCCAGCCCATTCATCACATAAGGACAGTTTTTTAATACAACATACGAAGCATACATAGGCTTTAACATTGAGCTTTCCACAGGCATTCAAAGATGCTGCAACAAAGCCCAAAGTAAAATTTCCGCGCAAATTCAAGCACCCCGAATACTATGATATACCCAAGCCACACTCTTGGGAGTCCATAATCTTCAAGTAATGGTATCATATTTTAAGCCTAGAAAGTTTGAAGGAGCTAGCTTAAATACTTTTCTAGTAATAGCAATTTGAAAATGGCTCTTCAGAAAACGCTGCTAAAAAAGCGTCTCAGGTACAGGCACCCCCTGCCCTCTAAAACATCTTTTTGTGACAGAACTATTGGGAGTGGAGAGCTAATATTTTGGACTATACCTATTAAGAAGTGTATGAACAACCTTGATTTTTTTTCAGCCAAATCTGAGACGGTCGAGTGGGAGCCATTGTCCCGTTTGGCGTGGAATGACCCATAAAAGACCCTGATGCACAATGTGGGTTCCTTAAGTAAACTTTTGTTTAATGCCATCAAGAGCCCCTAAATTACAAGTATATATATTTCTAGCGCTGTAATGTCTCGATGCAACTATTCTGAGCAGGTATTGTTATTTTCTATTTCAAAGTGGCATTATTGCCAACAGTTCATATTTAATTCTCTAGAACAATATGTTCAAACAAAAGACAAAAGAAAAACATCTCAGGCTTCATCTGAAGTCGGAGCTATTAATTGTCTGGCTAATTGTGTAAAGAAACACATCATGTTCACAGAATGCTGGAAAGTAATTAAGCCCATAGCAAATATTGACATTCTGATGTGAGTGGCAGTGAGCTAATAGCTTCCTAAAGTGCAAATCAAACCAGAGAATGTATCGGTGACCCCCCATGACCCCATTTTTGTGTTAAGTACATATGATATGTAGTGCACCACATGCTTATCCAAGAAAGTCTTAGTTCATTTACAATCGTGAGGGGAGAAGTTTCTCATTTTTCAAAAAAAGGTTGAGATTGATGAACCAATCCAGACGGCAAATACTAATACAAATACAAATACAAATACAAATACTGATGAAGTGCCAATATGCCAATAGAAACTAAGGTCATAGGTCATTACCATCCTGCTCTCACAAAACAACCAAGGGAATTTCAAACTTCTCAGTCTAGAAGTGTCTTGAAAGTCTTTAAACATAAAAAGGGTGAGGATGTAATTGTGCAGACTTTAATCCAAACCCGTCTCCCAGAGGAAGACCTTTCCCTTCAATTCATCCAGGCAAAGTAATTAGCTTTGATTTCCCTCCCTTCCAACACACACTGTCAATGCCCTATTGAACCAACTCACCAACGTGTTGTGAAGAATAATCACAGAAAAAATAACACAGAAGAACGATCTTGAGTTTACCCAACCTCTTGCTACACTTATCCACACTACACACACTCTCTCTCTCTCTCTCTCTCTCTCTCTCTCTCTCTCTCTCTATATATATATATATATATATATATATATATATATCTTTCTCTCTCTTGCTAAGACTTGTGAAAAACCATGAGGGAATGACATAGGAAGTTTCCCATTTAACAGCACAGAATACCTTTATATTCTTCCAGTGTGCTTCAAGGGTTGCTCACTTGAGGATGGCTGAACAGACACAGACTGCTGGAGCGGTGGGAGAATGCACGCTATGCTAACTGTCCTGTTCACGCCTCTCAACTCGAGACATCCAGCCTCCTTTGATTTGCCAGCCTATTGACAGAGGGACGGGTGGGATGAGGGTTGAGGGGGTCGTTTTATTTCATTGCCATTCAGATCAAGGGGAAGCCAATCTGGAAGTGAATTACCTTGATCTGTCAGCCCCCAGAGGGGAAAGAAACATGAAAACGGCCTGCGTGTTGAACGGGGCACCAGGCAAGAGCTCTTTCTGTCTCCAGCACTTCATCTCTCTCTCTCTCTCTCTCTCTGTCTCTCTCTCTCTCTCTCTCTCTCTTTCTTTCTTGCACAGTGAAATCTCTCCTTTTCATTTAGCTGACGGCAACACAAAGTCATTTTGTTCTTTTATTTGTTGGGGTTTCTTGTGTGATCTGTGTGCCATAATGAAATTCTTCCATTTTCAAATGAAAACGCTTGATATGGAGCCTTTGTTGGAGGAAAGTAAGAGGGGAAATGTGCAAAATCTTTTGTACCTCAAGAACTTAAGAAAAAAGTACACTTTTGGTTTCAAGGGAATTTATCCTCTCATCAATGTCATTTAAGTCCCATGTTTTTGAATTTTTTTTACTTTTGGTACAATTGAATCCCCCAAAAAATGTCTGATTTCAATTCCTAATCTCCTGGTCAGGCAGACCTGTTTCGATCTGCAAAATCATCCCCCCCCCCCCCCCTCACCTCTCTTCTCTTCTCTTCACCAGAGTGGAGTCGGCTGTGGACACCTTGTCTCTTTGTGTCTCCCCAAGTGTGCCTGGAGGGGTGAAGGCCGCGCACCTGATCCTTTTAATTAAACCTCAGATGGAGATGGCTATCTGGCACACTGACATCCCACGCCTTTACCCCGCACCAATATTTCACAATGCCACTCAGAGTAACAGGGCAGGTCAGTCCGAATGAACCTCAATTCGTTAAAAAAAAAAGCCTGGATGGTCCGTCCAATAACACGTTATCAGGACTTTCCTTAGGAGCAGGCTCCACAGATTAATGAATATTACATTTCGTAGGCTTAAGCAAGCAAGGTTATTTGGACTGATGAAAAAATGAGTTGACGTGAGGTGACAGTCAGCCAAGCATCATAATCAAACTTAAGGAGAGAGCTGGAGGATTTGGAAGCCATCTCTGTTTTCACTGTTGGCGACAAATCACTTATTACTTATTATTACCAATTAGATCTCCTAAAAAAAGTTTTTTCCCCCTCAGCATGATAAGGCAGGTTTTAGCTAGAAGTGTTAATGGCCAGGAAACCATGAATCACAAAAGCTGATTTTGTCCCAGTCAAAAATGACAGGGTTGCCACTTGGCATTAAATACATGAGACACATTGGCCGGTACTGATAAAGAGCACCATGTTGCCATAGATTCGTGTACACCTACCGAAATTGGCTTAGACATTGCTGGGATCAATAGATTAAGTGCACATTTTTCCGAGGCTGCCTGATTCGATGCCTGTTAGAATTGTATCGGCATCCCTTCACAAAGGAATCGACACACTGGACCCCTACACCCTGGAGGAGCGAGGTCAGGATCAATGGCGTAATAATGTAATCAAATACCAATCAGATACAGAAGGATCGAGACGCCAGGCCCTAATGAAATTTATTTGCACTTAAGAGCTTATTCTACTCGTGCCTGAACAGATTCATTTTTGAGTTCTGCTATTGTACTAATGGCCATTGGCTATGGAAATGAAGAGGACCGCACCATTTATCTCAGCGAATGGGCGTTACGTCTTACACAGTACACATTGCTGTTGTTTATTACCAAGTTGGGTAGCTATAATACATCCCTTCAGTACTGGAGAGATTTATTACTTGCCTGTAGCTAATCTACACCAAATGGGGACAGCTTTGGCATCTTTGGCATCCCTTTAGATATGTCACGCTTACAGTGGACACTCTAACTCATCTACTCTACTCATGTCTTCAAACAATGTTTTGTACCTGAGTGACCTCATCAATGCCCCTCTTGATTACCTGAACACGCCTAATGAAGCTAATCAGAAGCATCACCATTACACTGCACTAGGTGTGCTTAAAGCAGGGATAGATAGAATACTCTAAATGTGGGGGGAACCCATATAAGACCTGGAAGCTTTAACCCATTGCATTGCTGGGGTACCAGAACTCATTCCTTACCAACTGGGGACATCTCTGGGACATTCCCTGTGTAGGGCCCCTCCAAGAACTTGGGCTCATTGTCGTTGATGTCCTGGACCTTGATGACGAACTCCGACTCGGGTTCGAGGGCTCGGCCCGTGTCCATGTCCACGGCCTGGGCGCGGAGCGTGTAGTAGGGCTGCTCCTCACGGTCCAGGCTCCGCAGGGCATGGATGTCGCCCGTCGTCTGATCGATGGTGAAGATGGACCCGGCGCCCTCCCCCGAGAGAGTGTACTTCACCGCACTGGTCCCTTTATCCATGTCGGTGTGCAGCTGAGGAGATACAAAAATATACAAGTCTTGTTAGCCAGAGCAACTTGCAGCACCCACTCAGTATGCAGCCGGCCTCTGTATTTCATTTGTAAGAATTTGGGAAATGTGAGTTGCCTTCTATTGATCTATTGACCTGTTTGGATGAGTGTAATTCTCAGTGTACTATGAAAACAAATGAAAAATTCGACTGGTTAAATGTAACCGAAAAGCCTTTAATTCCCTTACAAGTAAAAAGACAGAAAAACATTCCTGAATGTATTGAACAACAGTGTGTATTTAACGTTCTCAAAAGTAAATATGGATCTGCAGTTAGTCTCTCACAGCCTACAAGAGCAGAAAGTGTTTTTTTTTGTGTGCAGTCTGTCTCTCTTTTTCTGTGCCTCCTTCCTCCTTCTCACCCACTGCCACGCTGTGTCGCATTCATTCATTCTATTCCCTTCACCAGTCCCTGCCCATGAATGGGACATGGGTCATGTTTGATTGAAATTTGCCTCTACTTTATCTCTTCACCTTTTTTTTCCCCTCTCTCTCTCTCTCTCACACACACACACTGGCCACAGAACAATACAAATCAAGAGTGGAACCCCCAGGGGAATGAACTCGTTCAAGCATTTCCAGCTCATGTTTGTTTGGCTAACCCCCCCCCCCTCTTTCCCCTTCCCGCAGCAAACACTAAGTGCGAAGTCGGACGGCACGGCGGTGGATGAACTGCTGGAAATCGGCGGAGTGGGACTAACACACAGTTGCCCATGAAAACAAACTGCTGAGGTTGCTTAAACATTTAAACAAGGGGACAAAATCACGGTGGAATTATCCCCAGGGCGGCTTTGGCGGAGCCAGGGAGGCTTTTTGAAGTGGAGAATACCACTTTGTCAGATAGGACAATGTCACATTAATGACCCAGATGGGTAAAGGGGAAACGGTGACACAGAAAAGCTGCATGGGTGCTGCTGGGATGGGATCCACTGAATGCCCACTACAGCCAAAGACTCATTTCAAACAAAATGTGAATAGATGCAATTTCAAGCAACAAAACAGAAGGCTTTACAGCCACAGAGCTGACAAAGACTTCATTCTCTCCATGCCTCAATGTCAAGCAGCTTTATTGGCATATGTCAAGAAAAAACTTTCTTTCCCAACTTTTAACATTTTTACTCATATTCTCCGGTATTCTGGAGCCTCTTCCCCCTTCACACTGCTTTGAATCTCTCAGATATAAGTCCACACATGTGTGCTGTCATATTTTGTATAGAGCTAATTATGTGTGTGTGTGTGTGTGTGTGTGTGTGTGTGTGTGTGTGTGTGTGTGTGTGTGTGTGTGTGTGTGTGTGTGTGTGTGTGTGTGCGCGTGCGCGTGTGTGTGTGTGTGTGCGTGCGTGCGTGCGTGCGTGTGTGTGATGGCAGGGGTGGGGTGGAGGTGTTGGAGGGTTTGGCCTTTCTCAAGTTCAACTTTGTATCACGCAAAAACTGAAAGGAAAAAGCCATCCACCTAAGAATATTTCGATAGACTTTGGAGGAAGTACACACACCATTCCTAATTCTAAATAGCAATGAATAAATCAATAATTAATTTTCAATAATTAGTATAATTAATTCATCTGTGTGAATGCTCTTTTATTGCTCTTCTTAAGTTGCATTATTATTTACACGTTTCTTGTCTGGACTTCTTCGATAGTTTTACAGATACTGACATCATCCAGTGTTACAGTCCTAATGCCGTGATCCTGATGTGTACACAGCTTTTTGATTGAAATTAATGGGGAAACACTTCAGGGAACTTTGCCACAGTTCAGGAAAGTCTAGTATGGCTGCCAAAACGTTCAATTGTCCTCTTTTAAATGTATGTAGTGACAAATTGAATATATTCATTGGGGCTATGTTATTCATTATGGATGATATGAGATGTGGAAAAAGCCATGACTACTGTAAACACAAAAATGCGTCTGATAATCTTATAACATGGTTAAAATATATGCATCATCCTATTGCAAAAAGTGTGTGGAAATAATACTCTGACAGAAAACGAGCAAAGGCAGGTGGCTTTGTCATGTTTTAGCTCACAGCCAACTCTGTTCACCTGGCTCAGTTTCCCTGTAATAAACGCGTTCATCACCCATCTGTCTTGAAACCACATGTGCACACATACTTTCCTTAACAAAATATACAACAATACACCAACACGTTGTTCTCGGGCCAACATAAAATAAATTGATTAACAAATACCAGCTGTTTCGATGAGACAGAGAATACCCATTTCTGTGATGTGGGTACCCCTGTCCCTGCAGAGCAGATGCTGACTAATGTTGAGTGGCTATTGCTAGTGGCTATAAAGTAATGATGGCAATAGAGATGTCTTGCCATTGATATTTGTGTGTTCTTGTATAGTTTCTGTGTTTTTATTCCCATGACTGATCCGTGCTGTTACTGTTAGTGACCCTCTATTACTGCTGAGTAATCACACTTTGCATTTTTCTTTCAGAAATGCGTCAGTAGTTTATATTCATATTTAACTATTCAGGCCACCAACTGGTTTTTATTAAAGCCTTCTAAAATGGCTTTTTGCTTTCTAACAAAAATTATAATACATTCTGATAGTGCTTTCCCTGTCTGACCTCTTTATGTCATGTTTTCTGCAGAAAGCACATTTTTGTGCAGAGTTTGGCTCTGCACCGGAGCCTGGGGGTGCTGTGGAGATCAAGCTCGCTCCATCTTCCCTCTCCATCGCTGCTTCCCAGCGTCACTCTCGGAAAACTCTGCGGCTTCCGTGCCCCAGGGAAAGTCGGCTGGTGGATAGGGGGCCGCTCCCACTGCTGGTTTCAGACGCTCAGCTTGTGATAGACATTTTCTCGGAAAGTCTAATGGTGACTTCGTGTCACACACATTAGCAGTGTGTATCACAGACCAAGAGTCTAAACTAAGTGTGTTTGTGTGTGTGTGTGGGATTGTGTAGCTGGGAGAATGTGTGTACTTTGAGTATGTGTTCTGATATGTAAAAAAAAATTGTAGCTGATTATACAGTTGTTCCCTTGCGCATTGTACTGTTTTGAATTCTGTGTCAGTCTGCTGTTTACAAAGCAGGCGAGTGTAAACATACAATTTGTCAAAGAGGACCATTAAGCAGCACACTGCAGCGTCTGCTCCTGACTTCTGCCTCTGACTCCAGAGCTTGGCAGAACTCTTAACAATGCTCCGAAGCCCCGAGGCTTCTCCTGGAGTCACGCTCCTGCCTGCATAGACACTCTCATTTCCATTGTCTGAACAGAATTAACTGTGACCCAGGTCGGCCCCGGCGGGGACTCCCAGGCCCAGCAGAGCGTGTGAGCGGCGCCGCCTGCCACAGCGAAAGAACACCTAGACCTCCAACTTCACCGACAACTTTCAGCGAGGCCACCGAGAAAAAACGAACCCACACACATACACCCAGAGAGAGAGAGAGAGTGAGAGAGAGAGAGAGAGAGAGATAGAGAGAGGACGTAGGGGAAAATCTATTCATCTTTTCATCACCCCAGTCAAGCCTTCTATTGCCACACAATTAGAAGACACAAGAAAGGGAGGAGGAATTAAAAAGAGGGTTACAGAGAGAAAAATGAAGCGGAGAAAAAAAAAAAAAAAAGGAAAAAGGCACATGTGCTCGTTAACTGGCGGCGGAAAAGTTGGGTGATACTAATTAAAAATTCCATTAGTCTAACAATAGTAATCACTGGCATAAAGGGATCCATTAAGGGAGCAGCAACACAAGAGGCCAAGCTCTGCCTCCACAGCATTCAGAGAGAGACTAGCAGACACACACACACAGCTCTTCATTATGTCCATCTATTGAACTTCCATCTCCTTCCATGTGTCTATGCACCTATTTCTTCTCTTGGCTTCTTTTTTGTTACAGTTATCATTCCGTTACAATGTCTGTCCTCCCTTCCTGTTCTTTGTGTTTTTCAACAAGCCTTGACAGAAATTGTTTTTGTTATTGTGCATGCATAACGCAGAAATACTATGGCGATTCAGCTTGGGGCCAAAAGATAAAAAAACTTGATCATGTTCTGTTGTTAAGCTATGCTTTTTTTAAGTTTTGCAGAGCAAGGAGACATTGTTTGACTGTCCCAGGCCTAAATCAAATATTATCAAGGAATTGTTATGCAAATTCAATAATGCAAAACATAAATTGAGTTGATGAAAAACACTATGCGCAATGAAAGTGAATTAGGTAGCAGAGAAAATGAGATGGAGAGAGAGAGAGAGTGAGAGATAGATAGAGAGAGAAAGAAAGGGAGAGAGAACACTTTAGAGAGCAAGAGACACGGAGAGAATGGATCAGACACCAGATAATGCAAAGCGAATGAGGGAGCAATAGAGTGTCACAGGAAAAACAAAAAGAGAAAGAGAGAGAGAGAGAGACTGTGAGCACTGAAGCGTTGTGCGCGTAACCGTTTGGTGGCTGGCTTCATTACTGCCGACGCGGAGTGCGGTCGACACAGGTTCCAACTGTCTCATGGCAGGCCTGCATATGACATACTGGCATGAACAACAACAGCGTTTCATGTGAATCTAGCCCCACTTTTCTCCTCAGAGAGGACCTGGGAAAATGGCAGCTCCAGTTTCACAGAGTTAAGGAGAAAACAAACAACACAAATAAAGTCTCACTCAGTATTTTTCTTGCTTCAGGCATGTGGATGCACTAATTGCTGTAATTCCTCAAGAAAGGAGGTTGAAAACATGAGTGAAATCAGATTATATGCGTGTTTCTTATGAGGCAAATGCCCAGCGGTGCACAGAATGGCTGGCTCAGACAAACCCCTCATTCACTTCAGTTTTGGAAGTGTTCCATTCTTGGATTCCAAACAGGGCTAAGGGTGCAACTAATGAGTGCTGATCCTGATTAAATTGAAAGTGATTGAACCAACTAGACACAGTTCGTAAATAAGCTCAATTTACGCCTAGTTGGGAGATGAGGCCCAATGTAATTTACCCCATAAGAAGTAAGCGACTTTTTGCTCAACTTCTGATTAAAGAAATACATAAATAAGAACAGTCACTTCCCAAATCTCCATGACAGTAGCCATATTGTCTTCAATCTCGCTCCAATTGTAACATGGTCTATGTCAACACTTAACCATTCCCAAATGCTCACAGAATCATAATTTCCAAAACAGTACTGACAATGTCCCCTCTATCTCTTCTCTTCCCAGACTATACTCCCTGCTAAAACACGGCTCGTGAATCAAGAACTTTGTGCACAGTACTTCTTCTATGCCAAACTTTGTTCCTATTTGTGCCAAGGAACCATTAGTTTGTTGCATTGTTGAAAACCAGACAGGTGTCTGAGTGCAAACCTCTAAACAATAGGTGCAATTCAAATGGTTCGTGGGCACCCACGGCTCCAGCGTTGTTTACAGTCAGAAGCTGCCAGACTGATGAAAGCCTCATTATCATCAGTCTGCACTCCTACTTGACATGAACTCTCTAGAAGCTTCTTCAGGCTTTGGCTTTTGTGTACCCCAATCACCACAAATGGATTTTAAAGACATTGTGTACATGTAGAGGTGGTGAGAGAGGAGGGAGGGGAAACATGGGGGAGAGAAGGAAACAAAAGGAGAGGAGAGGAAAGAGAGAGAGAGAGAGAGAGAGAGAGAGAGAGCGTGAGCGTGTGTTCTTTTGTGGCAGGAGTGTTTGTGTGCCCCTGGTGACTCTGAGGCAACAGTCACTTGGCATCGATCACGGCGTCAGAGTCAGGATCGATTTCGTGTCCGCACACACACCTGCCTCATCGGAGAGAAGACAATCTCACTGCTCCAGGACCCTTTGAGTTACAGGCCATGGGTGTATGTGTGTGTGTGTGTGTGTGTGTGTGTGTTTGAGATGTTGAATGCATTAAATGCACACTGTTCAGAATGTGTGCGTGTATGTTTGTGTATGCATCAGGTATGTGCAGGCATCATGCTGTGTATGTGTGTGTACATACAAATACAATGTGGCTCTTATCTTCCTTGTTTAAGGTGTGTCCCTCCAGGCCTGGGTCATGTATGTGCTTGGACTGGGCTCGGGTTGTTGTTCTGTGGCTAGCTAGGCGGTCCCCAGGCCTCTCATTGGCCATGAAGAGCGGCAGGGTATTGATTATGCTGAGTGATTAAAGTGTAAATGTGGCCAGCCTCTGCAGAATGCCCGGTAATTGGACCGGAGAAAGCAAGATTATATGTGCTGCAAGTGGGGAATGCATATGCCAGGGGAGATTGTGCTTACATGCTGTGATGGAGAAGAATTTCAACTACTCTCTCTCTCTTTCTGTCTCTCTGTGTGTGTGTGTGTGTGTGTGTGAGAGAGAGAGGAAGACAGAGTGAGCGTAAAAGAGGAGAAGAGAGAGAGAGAAAAAGAGGAGCAGCACAATCATTCATGATAAACTGAACATTAGAGGACATATTCATGTATGTATCTGTATTGTTAGGTTTTGTGTGTGACAGCATGATAGAAAATGACAATAGCGGGCATGGGTGTGGTGTGGTGTGTGTTTGTCTGTCTGAGTCTGTGTCATTTATTTCAGGCTGATAGCGACTGCTTCAGCTGTCTCGGCTGCAGGTTAAATCACAGTTCATTTAGGACTGCCATGTCTCACCTGCCAACAGTCAACAAACACTTATCAAAAACTCCGATGCCACTCTGCCTCGCAGAGAGAGGGAGAGAGCGGTAGAACGAGACAGCGAACGAGCGTGGAGAGATGAGGGATGTAAATCCTCTCGTGGACAAATGGAGTCTGGCAGACGCGCGTCTCACCCCGGCGCGCTCACACAGACGGCGCTGATAAGGACTGACAGATAGCTTTCACATAGATCTTCTCTCTTTCTGATTTCCCCCCCCCCCCCCTTCCAAACCCGATATCTCAACTTTCAGTGCGCCATCAGATGGTATCTCAGCCCGCACCGTTCAAACTCTTATCTGATATCTGGGTTTAATGCTTGCAGGAGAATGTATGGATATTTCTGGAGTAGTTATATTCCTTTGGCTATTAGCAGGTGCAGCAACATTTGAAGTTATGTCTTTTCATGTTGATCTCTTCCTGGTAGCCTGGCATAGACATTGCCTCTACTGCAGTTCAGCTGCTCATTCTCAAAGAAATCCTCCTGATATCTGGGGAAAGGTTTCCCCAACAATACATCTCAATTTTTTTTTCATTCTCACTGCCTACCATTTAGAAAATGTCTACTTTTTTTTAGCAGATATAGTGAAGACATTATGCCCGAGTGCTTAATAATATGCCATACCTGTGCAGAGACAGAAAGAATAGATGCACTTTGAGCCAGACGCGATTAATCTCTGTCAGCGTGGTGATAGAAACTGCTGGAGAGGCTCGGTAAGTGATACTGATTAGGGCATTAGCATTTGTGAAATGTGCCTCTTAGAGGAATTCAAGCAGAAATCTCATTATTAAAATGGATATAACAATATATGAAAAGGTATCATATTGGCAGAACAGATGAACGACATCATTACTCCTCCTCTCCCTCCACCCTCGACCCCCCCCCCCCCCCCCAACCACCACCACCATTGCCAACCTTATAAACCCCCCCACCCCTCCCCTGACACACACACACACACACACACACACACAAACCACGAAGCTGGCAGGGTTATTCATCAGCGTTCATTACTATTCTGTACATCTGCGACGCCTTAATGTGCATGAAAGCGCTGGTCGGATTAGCGGTGAAACCTGACGCGTATGCTGAGCAGGAGTAATCCTGTCAGCCAATGACTTCTTGCTGTCTCGACCAGAATGAGTTTGACGTCGCGGTTTTTCGCACTTGAATATCTCCGTAAAGGCATGATATCATTTACTAGGGAGTGTGTGGGTGTGTGTGTGTGTCGGTGGGAGGGGGAGTTGCACAGGGGTCTGTGGTTTGTGGGTATTATAGATAGTGTGCTACTGTTAGGTTCATGATTGCAGATCATGGTTATTTTGATAGGTGAGGAAGACACTGTGGGGAATGGGTATCAAGTGTTGGGTTGCCCTCACTGTGTCAGAGGCCCAGGAAGAGGCTGTACGTACACTGTTATGGAGGGACACCCGTCTTAGGCACTAAACACCGCATTTCACTCAAGCATTTCACTGCCTGCATACCGCCATGGCCGACATACACAGCATCACTCTCTGCCAGCGCTGTTGTAATTGCACACATCAAGTCTGAGCCTTTGAAGGTCTCATTCAATAATTCATGTTGCAGTACTCCCCTGCGCCATTTCATTTGGCATGTGTACTACCCTCAGCAAAGAAACATAATGGTGGCAGAGACCTTAACAGAAACAACGATGTCCTGAGAGTTGGGGAAGATGGTGAAACTTTAAGCGCACCACAGATGGTGAAGGGAGAGTAAGTCCCTCTCCTCCCTCGTCTTTGTGATACGTACTAGGCGGTGACGTTATATTCACGCCATCGTGGATAGTGATACATGCGAAAGCAGGCGTGCTATTTCGTGCCATCTCTTCCCTTCGGCAAGGCTGACACATTTACACACTCTCTCCATCACACATACACTCACACATACACACACACACATACACACACACTCTCACACACACACACACACACACACACACACACACACACACACACACACACACACACACACACACACAGACACACAGACACACAGACACACAGACACAGACCTGTCACGCGCTGATAGGATGGCGCAGTGATTTGCCACACGGACTTGTCCATGCACATCCTAGGTTCACTGACCCTATGCGACGATGAGAGCACACACACACGCGCGCTTATCGCTTTAGCCATGCTCGACTGCCATACCGACGGCATAATTGCAGGCTACTTTACGGGGTCCCTGAGCGTGAAAACCCTCGTTAGCATATAGGTCACCGGTGAGAGCAAGTGTGTGTCTCTCTTTTTTTAATTTTAGCTTCCTCTTTCAGGCAAAGGACAGTTAGTAATACCATCTTCAACTGATTTGTGAGTAAGTCAATTTACCAAGGAGGTAGATGGGTCAGTGCACTCAATGCGTATGAATAAGGAGGGATATGGACAGTGTTTTTGGAAACCTCGATGGAGGGATTTATCGGACCCTACAGTCAACAACACTCATTCACACACGCACAAACACACACACACACACACACACACACACACACACACACATCCCCCCTCTCTCACTCTTGCACCCACAGACATTTACTCACTCACAGACACACACACACACTGTTTGAGATCATCAGAAGAGCTTCTCCAGAGATTACTCTCACATTGTCATGGACTTTGCAAAGACATTAGGGTTTTCCCATTACTTCAGATGAGGCCAACTTCCAAATGACTGCCAGTCTGGGGCTGTCTTTGTTGAGAGAGGGATGATCTATTCTTTCATAAGTCTTGTTGAAAAGATTTTTATGACCTAATGATGACTCCTCTCTTTGTGCTTAAACGGCAAACCTAACAGGAATCATAAATCTTAGCGTAGGTTTGGTGTGTGTGTGTTTATGTGTGTGTGTGTGTGTGTGTGTTCATGTCTGTGTGTGTGTGTGGGGCTGTGGTGCGACAAAGTCATCAATAACGTAGGCGAGGCGTTTACCTGTCAGAGCGGCCGCCACAGCCGTAAACAAGCTGTAGGGGGAGACAGGATGCCCTTTCCCACTAAAAGACATTTATTGACTTGTATTCAAATGAGGGACCTTTAAAATATAAGCTATTTTTATGCACACACACACAAAGAGCACAGAGGAGGGAGGGACTGTGTGAATGTCACATATGTGTGATGTGTGTGAAAGAAGCAGGGAGAAAAAAGAAAAGACAGAAAAAAAGACTGAAAGACGGAGCCAAAAAAAAAGGGCACACAAAAGAGTAAACAAACTGAAGCAAAGAAAGAAAAGCAAAGAGGAGACAAGACAAACAGGAAACAAAGACAAGACAAACAGGAAGCAAAGTAAAGAACAAAAAGAGAACCCCAAATTGAGACGGAGACTTAGGAAGGTGTGATATCCGTAATAACACGCGGTTAATGCTCTTTATCTATCTTGGAACACATCTAATGTATCTGTTCCTTCCTTTATGCAGGGCGGGACATGGGCTTTCTGAGCCCTCCTGTTCCAGACGCTCCGTAACACAATAGTGCTTCCTCCAGATAAGCTCTTCCCAATCCCTCCACTCAGCAGGCTACCCGCACCAAAGCTGCCAAGCATCCACACACACACACACACACACACACTCACACACATGCTAGAGCTGGGTGAGCTGCTTCTGTGTCTGGATGTGTGTGTCGGTGTCTTTGTGCAAGGGACGGTAAGCTACTCCTCAGATGTGAGTGTGTTTGTGAGAGTGTGTGGGCTGTGTGTGTGTGTGTGTGTGTGTTTAAGTCTAAGGATGTGTGTGATGCTGTGTTAGATTTTAAGCTACTTTTTATGGTCACAGTTGTGTGTGTCTCTCTGTTCCCCTGATTCTCTCTGTTTTTGTGTATGTTACGGTATGTGTGAGTGTGTATGTGTGTGTGTGTGTGTGTGTGTGTGTGTGTTGTGTGTGTGTGTGTGTGTATGTGTGTGTGTGTGTGTGTGTGTGTGTGTGTGTGTGTCACTGCCTCTCTCTGTAGGTGTATTAAGGATTTTACACCTGCTTAGAGTCTCAAATACTCGCCTATCCCTGTGAGTCCTCTGATGAAAAAAAAAAAGAAAAACATTCTACCTTTTCATGTCAATCCCTACCTACAGTCACACACACACACACCCACACACAAACACACACCCACATACTTTTCTGAGACTTAATATTCAGCCACATGTGGCTGAAGTGAAAGTCCAGATGGGGCTGGGCTCCTTGATATGGTGGATACAATCCAGATGAAAGTGGGATTGTGTGTGTTTGTGTGTGCTTGTGTGTGTATGAGTCCAGATATGTGTATTTTAGCTTTGTGTGACCTATTTGTCTTCAAACGCGCAGTCTCAATTTCCCTCTGTCAAGCCGAGCCAAAGCAAACCCTGCATTCCACTGCCAGCAAACTTGGTCCGTCTCCAGGTGTAGCGCTTTTCGCTGTTTACTGAGTGCCTTTCATAGAGCTCCCGTCTTCAGCAGGTAACTGATTTGCCTGGGGAGGCAGGCATGTTGTACAGAGCCCTGGTGTCAGAACTGCTTCAGTGCACTGAATGTTTTGCTCCCTGCATATTCCCAGAATGCACCGTAACAACCAGTGAGCCTGTTCACTCACAATGCTCACTGACTGCGGAGGCATTTCTCAGAAGACCAGCAGAGAGGAATCATCCTTTGAGGTAGACATTTCTAGACCTTTTCCATAGTAGTAATTTCTTTTCAGAAAGCGACAATGTGCATAACTTACGTCGAGTTGTTTAGCAAAATTCAAAGCAAACCCCTAGAAAACAGAATAAGTAAATGCTACAAAATGAAATCCCTTGCTCACATGCAGATGCAGTTGTCGTGTCTGGCACCATAATTCATGTTGCTAATCAGCACAGCAGAACATTTAATCAGCAGCTGAATTAAAATCCACTGGGTACCGATTCGATAAATATAGAGCTGGTGACCAAACAGAGAAATAGCCACCGTCTTCCATACGTGTAGGGATCTTCATTAAGCCCTCGTACATAGGCGAGGAGGCGGCGTGACAATTGGCAGATGAATGAAAAAGCCATAGTGTTTAATCAGAGGGGCAATCAAGCTCCGAGGTGCCGAGATTATCCAGAGCCTGATTGAGTGAGCAGTGCCGCACGGGAAAGAATAGACAGACAGACAGACAGACAGACAAAATATGAGCTTACTGCTGGCTTACCCACACAGAGTCAGCAGAGATAGAGAGAATGAGAGAGAAGGAAAGCGATAAAAAATGAAGAGAGAGAGCCTTCATTCATCGTGCCTCATTGAGTTTGTATGTTTGGATTTCCTCCAAGCCGGGTTCTGCTCATCACGCCTCAGACGCCCAGTCAGCCAGTGTGGCCTGCCTCCCAGCCAGCAGGACTGTCTCTTGATTGGGATCAAAAGGATGTGGCTTGATTGAAACTCACCGGACTGATTGCATTTCTCTTCTCTTGTCATTTTGGGTGTCTTTTTTAGTCTTCTTTCGTTTCTTTTTATCTTTCTCTCTCTCTCTCTTCATTCACTCCTTTTCTCCCTATCTTTCTCTCTTGGTTGTGGCTTGTGGCTTGAGGGAAGGCCAGAGGAGTAAGAGGGGGAGGAGGAGGTCGAGGAGCTGTGTGCGGTGCGTTGTTGAATTGTATATGCATTGCTTCGCCTGGTATATACTCAGCGGCTCGCCGGGCTTTTATTTCACTGTAATAAACACTAAATTGCTGATGTGTTGTAAACTGCCCCCTCACAGGCGGCAGGGGAATTGGCCGTCTCGTAGTGTGTAGCACGCGCGCTAGCAAAGCACAAGAACCGAGCGCAGAGAGAGACACGCTGGCCGGCCGGCCTGAGACTTATGATTTAATCAATGCGCTTTTCTGCTCACCCTTGCACATTTCTCACCGAGTCGATGTGCAAAATTTGGTGCCAAAAGAATTAAGTTAGAGGATGAGAAACTATATTAAAGGAGATTATTAATAGCCCACTTTTAGCCTCAAAAGATAAACAAAAAATATTGGTTCGGATCGAGTGTCTTGAGGAGATCCATAATGGCCATCCTCGGACGCTATCATTTGATAGAAAGTTGGGGCAGAATGGTAGATTTGTATTGATTCCACAGAGACCAGAGGCTGGAGCTATTTGTTTTTTGCCTGAGCTTGCTTAATGTGTCTGCCTCTGTGCGTGTGTTGTCATTGACATTGTCATCAGCTTGAATAAGTGTTTCACAAACAGCAATCTAAGTTAGCTAAGAATAAAAACAGCATGGCAGCGAATCAAGAGAGAGAGAGAGAGAGAGAGAGAGAAGCAAGGCAGGATGGTCCCAGGGCAGTTGTCTCCTTCCGGTAAAGTGGGGCGGAACGCAGACAACACACTGCTGTTCATTTCAGCTCATTCCTCCGACAGACACACACCCAAGCCATTATAGTTGTTTTAGTTGCTGTATTTTATACCGTGTCACACTGAAGAGTCACAACAGATGTGTAAAGGTGCTTGGCTTGCATTTATTATCCCAAGATTGACGGCTGGTGGTCTACTAACAAATAACAAGAAAAGAAATAATGAAATGAAATTAAAGACATAAATCCTGCCATCGCTGTGTTTTTCTCTCTCACATCCTGACAGAACTCAGCACTTTCTGCCTCTTTTTTGTTTTTTTCTCATGTCATGACCGCAAACTAAATCTGCTGCCACAGTGTCAAAACTTTCCCCCGCTTTGTATTTCTGCCTTCCTCCGAGTCATTGTCACTATTGAGACATGCAATTTTAAGAGTGCCGTGAACAACGTGCCAGTTAGGAGCCGCCGCAAGAGTACCTGCCGAGTGGAGTTCAAGTGCGACTGCCGCTTGCCAGTGTCATGGGTAAAAAAAGCCTGGAGGGATCCTTTGTTATGCTGTAGCACTCCACTGGAGGAGACCCATTTAAACGCTCCCGTAAGCTCTGCGAAATTGCCAATGGTGCATGTCATTAGTGACATTAAAGCAAAGACGTGAACCGCTATTTGCGACTTAATGAGTTGAAGCGACGTTAAGGTCAAGGAAACCGAGTGCAGTTAGGAAACGCTGTGTGTGTAATCACATCAGGGGGGCGTGCCGAATGGGGGAGAGGTTATATACAAATGTATTCTTCTGGTCTTTTACCTCTCCATCTCTTTCGTTCTGTCTCCTCCTCCATCTTTCCATTTCTCTCGTTCGCTCTCTCATTTCATAGATTTTCACACATTCTCCATCCATTTCTGACTTCCTCTAGGACAGGGGTGTCCAAACTTTTTTCAAAGAGGGCCAGATTTGATAATGTAAAGATGCTCGGGGGCCAATCGTCCCTTCGGACATTTTTTAAGGTACATAACATCAACAGCCAAATCTTATTCAAGAGTGTAATAAAATAAGTGCCATAAGTCCAAGTGCATATATTAACTGTGCTTTTGGATTTTCATTGTTAATAGTGACAGATGTTACTGTTCAAAACACACATAATTTCAGATTGACCAAGAAACAGATAACTTGCTGACACTAATGAGAAGGGTGATACTGAGATTTGGATTTCAGTAATTAGGCCAGGTCGGGTTTGACGGCACTGGTTGAGATGCGTAAAATGTCACGTAAGTGGGAGTCACTTAGTTTTGACCTCAATCGGTTCTTGTTTAAGTTCATGACAGAGAATGTCTGCTCACACAAATATGCGTTAGCATGTTTTGTCTGGTAGTGTCTCTTTACATTGCATTCCTTAAACAAGGCAACCATACTTGCCATGGTAGAAATGATCGGAGAAGGGTTCGCGGCAAGGTGTGTTTGAAAGTAGGTTGGACAAGTGTGCAACAGTAAAGCTGTACTAACTATCACCCTGTTGCCTTGTTCTCGCGAGACGAACATTTGAACGATGCCAAAGTAAAAGTCCAATACCCTAGCGGTTGAAGGAGGAATTGCATTTGAAAGTTTTATTATTTATTTAACAGTGCTGACGGACCATAGATAATACATTATAAGACCGAAGCTGCGGGCCATATGAAATCTGACCGCGTGCCGCGATTGGCTCGCGGGCCGGACTTTGGACACCCCTGCTCTAGGATCTTCATTCATCCATAACCCAATCTCATTCTTTCCAAATGCACACTACCTCTCCAATGTAGCCAATGACTTATTCATCAGAGTGATGCAAGTCTGGTTTAGTAGGACATGGTGTGCAGAGGTATATGGAGAGTTGGGGGATAAGTGTGTGTGTGTGTGTGTGTGTGGGGGGGGGTAATGGTGGAGGGTTGTGGATGTTAAACATCCATGCTCGGTTTGAGAGAAACTGCTGGCAGGAAAGCTCCATCTGAAGTTAGCCACAGAACATGGGAAAGCAACACGCAATCATCTACTTATCAGCAGGGGGTCCGAAAGGAAGAGTGGTCCAAGAGATGTAAAAAAAACACATGTCGTGATCATGGCAATGAAGAAGACATGCAGGCACTTTCCATTTGCCTTGTTCTCCCCACCTCAATTAGAGAGAGAGAGAGAGAGAGAGAGAGAGAGAGAGTGATGAAATGAAGAGTGGAAGAAAACGAATGGAACGAGACATCAGTAAACGCATGAAAGTGACAGAGACAGACAGCAGTAAACGCATGAAAGTGAAAGTGAAAGTGAAGTACGAAGAAAGGGAACAAAAGAGAAGAAGAAGAAGGGATCGCGAGAAAGAGCACTGAAAAAAAAGAAAGGACATCAAATCAATCCATCTCAGGAAAGTGGAATGGCAGCTAAGTCGTCTCCATAAAGGGCACACGTTTGGAGTGCTGCCTCTCCGTCTCGGCGCTCGGGTGGCGGTGGAAGTGTGTGCTTCATCACAGCCCCACTCGTTAAGCAAACACACCTCAAAAAGATGAAATTGTTTTTCGCCCGCAGCTCGCTCGCGCGGTTATTGAAATTAATGGCCAGTGATTGTGTTTGTGTTACAGACTGTAATTGTGTGTCTGAGAGGCACGTGTGTCGATGTGTGTGTGTGTGTGTGTGTGTGTGTGTGTGTGTGTGTGTGTGTGTGTGGTTGTGTGTGTGTGTGTGTTTGTGTGTGTGTGTGTGTGTGAGTGTGAGAGAGAGGTCCTATTAGGAGGTGATGTATGGATTAATGAGTGTCCTCATTTGCACTTCAGTTTCTATGGAATATCAAACTAACAATGCAAACAACAAACACATTTAATTGTGTACACACACACACACACACACACACACACACACGCAGACTCACACACACGCAGACTCACACACACACACACACACACACACACTGACATCTCTGTTCACTCATTCACTTTTTCTCTCTTCTTTTCTATCTCACTTGCTTGCCCCCCCCCTCCCTCTCCCCATTTATCAGTCTATCTATCACTCTATCTTTCTTGCCCAGAGGCTCTGTGTGTCTACTTCTCTAATCCCCTGTTCACCCTGCCTTATTTTACTTATATATATATATATATATATATTTCTATGGTGTGTGATTTCATCTCTGGCTGTCTCTCCCATGGAGGGGAATGTGTCCTGCCCTCTGGCATGCTGCCTCTGAAATGGATTAGCTGACTTAGGAGGTGGGACAAACGGGACCCTGCCTCGGCGGGTGACAGGGCTGCCGCTGACAGCCTACAGTGTGTGTGTGTGTGTGTGGGGTGTGTGTGTGTGTGGGGTGGGGGTGGGGGTGGAGGTTGTGTGGTTTGTCTGGATGTGTGTGTTTCTTTGCCTGTGTGTGTGTGTGTGTGTGTGTGTGTCTGTGTGTGACAAACACATGATTGGCATGACACCCCGGGCAGATAAGCCAGTCTAACCATTATCCGCTAGTAAGCCAGAGGCTCCAAATTACAACTGCAGGCCTAAAACACGCTGAGAGCTTTACTTAAGGGGGTCTTAAGCTAGCACAGAAAAAAAAGATGTTTAGCCAAGTGGGAGAAAAAAGTCCCTGACACCACATTAAGGAGTGGAGATAGAGAGTGAAGGATATATACAGACAAGAAATAGGAGGCATTGTGTATTTTTTGTGTACTGACTCACACTCTAGACTGCATTGAGGGCTACAGTACACTGAGCTAAGGTGGGGACTGTGTAGCCCATGAGCAGATATGTTTGTGCAAGTCCCCTTGAGTGAGTTCAAATCGAGACTGAGTGATCCAAGTTAAGCAAGGAGAGTTAGTTTACAAAGATAGATGTCCACTTGTAAGTTGCATGTCAGTATCCAAATGCTAACCTGGAAATTGCTGACAGTAAACATTACAGTAATATGTTGCTCCAAAGAGTTTAGGCAGCTATAGCCTGTTATGATATGCTATTATGCTATGTCAGTGTTAAATCATAACATAGCCCAAAGTAGGTTACCAGTGTCACTGCTTATCATAGTTCATGAGTGACAACAAGAGTGAATTATGTGTAACTCAATTCAGTCTGGAGGAGGGAGGAATATAGGCACACCTAATAATAGGACATTTAAATCTCTGGTATGTGTTATTAGTGCAGTAGTCTAAAGTTGACTCTCTTTTCTGTTGCTGTCCTTGCTAACTTGCATGAGGGGAATCCAGCCAAGCCCTCGTGGCTCTGGGGACAACTTGTTTGGGCCTCAGTGTTCAAGGCGTTTGGGAAGGATGAAGCTGGGGAGAGCAGGTGCATCCAGCCTGAGGACTGAGGGCCGTGATGCAAAGAAAGAGGATGAAACCAGTTTCAGAGATGTCAAAGGGAGAAATGGAACAAGCAAAAAAGGAGGGAATACAAATGTTGTTGCCTCCAGTTTATTTGTACTCTTCTTTGATAGGAGAGTGGGGTTTTGGCCTTGTAAACATCCCAGATCTTTCATTTAAAATGCAAAGGGGTCAATGTAGCTGCAGTCAATTTGAACCAATTTTTGTCAAAGGGGATGTTAAAAAAACTTGCACAATGTGGTATATGTCTTTGTTGAGGGTAAGGTCATTGTGCCTATGCTCTCCAGTAGGCTTGGTTGTGCTCACTGTCTACCTAGTAAGATCTGCATCGCTTTGATATCATCATTAGTTACATTAGCAAGTAGCTGAACCAAATCTCTGTCAAATTTGGACTGACACTCATTCGCTTTGCCACTGAATTCAATGGAACAGTTCCAGAACATTATGAATGTGAGTTTGGCAGAGAGAGACAAGGGGCCCTAATTACATTGACAGGCGATGAGCAAAGCAGCGGGCGATGTCTGTCGCACATGAACTAAAGCCACATGTGCTGACCCACCCATGTTTGTGCTTAGGATTTTGCTCATGGTATTAAATTAGGAAAATTATTTTGCCAAGTTATTAAATTAGCTTTA
Source organism: Clupea harengus (assembly GCF_900700415.2). Taxonomy (NCBI): domain Eukaryota; kingdom Metazoa; phylum Chordata; class Actinopteri; order Clupeiformes; family Clupeidae; genus Clupea; species Clupea harengus. The sequence continues at coordinate 20,048,431 of NC_045168.1, forward strand.
GTTCATGCACGGCGGTCTTTGCCCGTTGCAAATTGCCCATCAATGAAATTAGGGCCTTAGGTGGAGCGGCCTAAAGAACCGAACCTGAAGAATGTGAACTGCGGATGCTGTGCAGAGAGGAAGGAAAGAGAAAAGAGTTGCTGTGTTTGTTGTAAGTTCCCTTTAAAAACATTACTGCATTATTTCATGGTTTAAAGCTTTTTTTTGACATTTTTATCGTTTTTATCTCACAATACAGCAAGCATGCGACAGAGAGACTGTGAATGTGACAGACAGACAGACAGACAAAGAACGAAACAATAAAACAAGATAGATGAGAGAGAGATGGAGAGGGGGAAAGCGAGGGATGGGATGGCATGAGGGAGGACTAAAGATAGAGGGAAGAGTGTGGGAGTCTGTGGCGTTATGAATGTAGCAGTGGTGTGGTGAATCAGGCGTTATGAATGTAGCAGTGGTGTGGTGAATCAGGCGTTATGAATGTAGCAGTGGTGTGGTGAATCAGCAGGCGTGTGTCTGTGTGTGTGTGTGGGAGTCTGTGGCGTTATGAATGTAGCAGTGGTGTGGTGAATCAGCAGTCGTGTGTCTGTGTGTGTGTGTGTGTGGGAGTCTGTGGCGTTATGAATGTAGTAGTGGTGTGGTGAATCAGCAGTCGTGTGTCTGTGTGTGTGTGTGGGAGTCTGTGGCGTTATGAATGTAGTAGTGGTGTGGTGAATCAGCAGTCGTGTGTCTGTGTGTGTGTGTGGGAGTCTGTGGCGTTATGAATGTAGCAGTGGTGTGGTGAATCAGCAGTCGTGTGTCTGTGTGTGTGTGTGGGAGTCTGTGGCGTTATGAATGTAGCAGTGGTGTGGTGAATCAGCAGTCGTGTGTCTGTGTGTGTGTGTGGGAGTCTGTGGCGTTATGAATGTAGCAGTGGTGTGGTGAATCAGCAGTCGTGTGTCTGTGTGTGTGTGTGGGAGTCTGTGGCGTTATGAATGTAGCAGTGGTGTGGTGAATCAGGCCGGCAGTGACGGGGCCCCTGCCTCTCTGCCAGTCATTAGTGCCAACGTCTCCCCTCCACCTGATCTATGGGCTTATTTTAGGGGCCGACGGAGCCATGACTCCCCAATTTATTCCTGCAAGGGCACATCTGAACCAGCCCCCCCCCCCCCCCCCCCCCCCACCCCTCCTTGTCTCTGGGCACCTGGCTCTATGATGATAATGGGTCGATACTCCAGCTTGGGCAAAGCGCCCAAGGAAGGCGGGTGTGGGGGTGTGGGGGGATGGGGGGGGGGGTGTATTGATTTGACTCTCGGTGCCCTGGCACTATTAATATTGTACAGCGTTCATAAAAAATGACATTTCTCAAAGACACCAGATATTAGATTAGGGCCCGAGCAATGCTGCGTGCCAAGGGACACGTCAGAGGGGGTGTGGATGGACCACTGTGGTTGATGCTTAGCTGATAAAAGCGGCAGTCATTGCCGCTCTTTCACCTTGCAGTTGTCTGCAAGCCTTTCATTGAAAACACCTCCCTCTCTCTCTTGCTCTCTCTCTCTCTCTCTCTCTCTCTCTCTCTCTTCTTCCTCTTCCCTCATCCTACTTGCTCAGTCCACCTCTCTCTGACACCATGGAATCTTTACTTATTTACGTTCACATTTATTCATTGAACTCATATATTGCCGATACCTCGTTTTAGTGAATTGTTTGAGCATGTTTGAGTCTCTATTTTCTCCTGTTTCAGCCGCCAGCATTTTTGTCAGTGCACTCTGTCACCCCTGCGAACCTGGACTCAGAGTCTGCATCTATTCGGCCTTGCCCTCGCCACTTATTCATCTCAGAGAATGTGCACGGGAGTGACTCTGCATAACTTCCATATTTTTCACCACTGTCTGTGTGTGTGTCTGTGTGTGTGTGTGTGTGTGTGTGTGTGTCTGTGTGTGTGTCTGTGTGTGTGTGTGTGCCTGTATTCTTATGTCTGTATCTAAGGAGATTTGTGAGAGACTCAAACTACTGCTGTTTTCCTGTTTATGCACCTGTGAAATATGGAGCTTTGACCCTCAGGAAATAATAAAAGTAAAATAAAATCCCCCGTCATCAGCTAATGAGGTAACGCTTCTTCTAGCTGTCTTATCACCTCCAAAGGCGTCCCTCTGTCCCGGGGTGACGCCACAAGGGCTCATCTGGTTCCAGAATGGAAAAGTCATGAAGTAAATAAGCCCGACACTGTTTGTCTTGTACTGGGATTAGAGTTCCCAGAGTCATCACTGGAACCATCTGTGCAGTTTCATCTGTGTCTTCATCATGACTGACTGGCTTATGCTGACTGTTCTACCTGCCTGGTGTATATGCTATGCCTTTTTGACTGCCAGGCAGTGATTCCTTGATCCTGTGCTGGAGGTGGCAGGGTAAAGCCTGCCTTTTACAAATGCTGACGTTTGCATCAGAATCCATCATATGTTTGGGTGGGTGTGTTTATGTCTGTTTTGGTGTGCTTGGGTATATATGTGTATGAGTTTATGTCTGCCTGTGGGGATGTAACAGTGTGTGTGTGTGTGTGTGCGTGTGTGTGTCTGTCTGTCTGTGAGTGTGTGTGTGTGTGTGTGTGTGTGTGTGTGTGTGTGTGTGTGTGTGTGTGTGTGTGTGTGTCTGTCTGTGAGTGTGTGTATGTGTCTATGTGCATGTGTGTGTGTGTGTGTGTGTGTGTCTATGTGCATGTGTGTGTGTGTATGTTTGTGTGTGTGTGTACAGAATGTGCATCATCCCATCCTTACCTTCCCCACATACTGCGGCTCCGAGCCCATGTACTCCTCCAGCACGAAGAACTGGTTCCACACCCAGCCCCTCTTGACCCTCTGGAACGTGGCCCCCCCATGATGCCCCCCCAACTGTCCGACCAGGTGGCGCGGCCGCTCCTTACCCAGCCTGCTCTGGGGCTGGGGGGGTGAGTGGATGGGGGACGGGGAGCCCTGCTCGCAGAAAAGCCAAAGGAACAGCAACAGGCAGTTCCTTGTAAGCATTGGCGAACGCTGAGGTCAAAGTCTCCCGACTTGAAGTCCACAGAAAGAAAAAAAAGAAGAAAAAGAAGAAAAAGAAAAGAAAATGCAGCAATAGAGCACAATACCCAGAGATGAGACCAGGAGGCTGGACGCAGTAGGAGGTCGGTGGCCGATGGCTGGTGGGGGGGGGGAGTGGGAGTGGGAGAGAGGAAAAGGAGAGATGGGGAGAGGAGGGGAAGGAGGTCTGGGGGTTTGGAGACCCTCTCCAGGAGGACTGGGTCACGCGATGATCACTCCCCTCTCAGCCAGTGCCTCCTCGTTGTGTGGTCGAGAGCATCACCTGAGGGACAGAACAAAGAGAGAGAAAATAGCTTGAGTGAATAGGAAAAGTGAGATCACATCCATGTTTGTTTGTGAGCGAGGATGTGTGTGTGTGTGTGTGTGTGTGTATGTGTGTGTGTGTGTGTTTGTGTGTGTGTGTGTGTGTGTGTTTGTGTGCGTGTGTGTGTGTGTGTGTGTGTATACAGCTAGCACACTCTAGACCAGATAGCAGACAACTTCATCACCACCTTCCTCCATCCCCCCACGTGTGTCAGTAGTGGGCGCTGTGACCGGGGCCATTAGCTGGCCCTCTCATCTCTCTTTCCCAATGAGGCCTGTGCTCATCTCCTCTGGCATAATGCTGATGGATGGCAAATCAATGCCTCCTGCCATTAGACAGCCCCGATCCAAGTGATTGGCTGTCTGAACGCAACCTCCAGAGGGACTCACTGAACCCTCCGATACAGGCACACACTCACACACACACACACACACACACACACACACGTACACACACACTTAGAAACTCATATACACTCACAGAGTCTCATACAGATTCACACATACACACAAGGTCAGTTAGCAACACACACACACACATACATACAGTACATGCATATAATACATACACACACTGTTCATGCATTGCACACACACAAGGCCACTTGGACACGAACAAACAGGCAGTCATTCTGACAGTGTCATTTGACAACCTGGATGCCTCCAGCAGCTAGGGCTGGTAATTTGATGGCTGAATGTTTCCTTCAAATGAGCTGCCGAAGATCACTGACACATCATCAAACCACGCCGCCACACTGCATTTCAATCTCTCGAAGGTGGAGATTCTCTCCAGCCTCTTTGTTCTGCCGATGATGATGATGGTATCTATCTGAGAGTGTGTCAGTGTGTTTAACTGTGTGTGTGTGTGTGTGTACAATCTGTATAGTGTGTGTGTGTGTGTGTGTGTATGTTATTTTCAGCAAGGATTCTCAAGGGACAGTGTTTAGAATTCCAAATGTGCAGCTCTTATCTCTAGGTGGAGGTTTCAGATTGCTCTCGCAGAGAGATCGTCTGTTTATGTGTGTGTGTGTGTGTGTGCGTGTGTGTGTGTGTATGTATGTGTGTGTGTGTGTGTGTGTGTGTGTGTGTGTGTTTCTCTGTGTGACGATGTGACCCTGCTCAAAGCAGAGGAGAGGCCGAGGCAGAAACTGCTTCTGCACACACAAGTTCAGCTGAAACAGCATTGTGAGGGGGCCCCTCACTTTGTCACTCCCCTCTGCAGATGATACATAAAGGCGAGAGCACTCTCAGTGAGGGGGATGGAATAAGCTGCACAAAAACAAAATATAAAGTCTAGGTAGCCTGTGTGATCCCCACTGTAGACAAAGACACTCACACACAAACACATGCATACCTTCACCTCCACGCACACACATACACCCACACGCACACACACACACACACACACACCACACACACACACACCACACACACACACACACACACGCGCAGACTCAAACTCACACAGATAACTCAGGGTGGTGTGGCAATTACAGAGACATCAGAGTTTAATCAAGGAGGTCATGTTCTAGAAAGAAGGCTGATGAAGAGAAACTTGTTGTTCTTTCTCCCCACACAGGCACTTTTCTTTCTTACTCAGTTTTACACACACGCACACACACCCACACACACCCTAAACACACACCATGCAGAGCACATTAAGTAAGCCCTTCAGGGCAGACTGTATCTGTCTTCCCCACCTGCTGTGTATGTGTGTGTGTGTGTGTGACTGGTAAGGGTTTGCAGTGAACCATGGTGTAGCCAAACAAAGACAAAACAAATTGAAGACAAAAGTGTTGACTCGACAGGGACGCGCAGACTGCTGAGGCAAGATTAACCTTGCGTCCTCGACTCACACCGAGAGCTGAAGCTTAAAGTCTCACTCAACACCACTGTATAAACACTCACTCCACAGCCGAACACACTCGCTCACCACTGGGGCTTTGATACTCACTTAACTCCCAGAAGCCAGACAAAAGAGTAGCCTGGCCATTACGTAAAGCAATCATACAGTTTAAAGTCATCATTTTCCAGCTGAATTTAAAACAGAAGAAGCTGCTCATATCGATGTGCCTGGATGTGCTTTCCAGCTATTTATAATTCATAACTCTTGATATCTTTTGAGGGGAGGTTTATCCCCTCAGCCTTATGCCATATTGCATTTTACAGCTTTTACATTTAAAGGTACAGTCTGTTATTATTTCCGTGAAATGTTGTTGATATCTGAGCTCAATGGCCAACCGAATTACACCCCTTCCTTTCGTCCTCTTGAGGCAACATGTTGACTGGCTGGAATTGTGCATAGCTTGGTCAGAGCCAGGACTGTGTATTAACGCTGGAGTATTTTTGAACACACACAAAGAACGGACCACTAGAGGAACGTGAGGACCAATTCACTAAAGTTGACAAAAAGTGGATTAGAACCACAGACTCTACCTTTAAAAGAAAGAAACAGCACAGTTACCCAAAAGAACCAGACCTTCTTTTGGGGCGATTCTTCTATCTGGCTTCTGAGCCATAAGTCACCAGCCTTATCGGGGCACCAGGTGCCCATGTAAAAGCTTTTAATGGGGAGCCAGGCTGGATCACGTCCCAGGATCAACAGCGCTGTGGCTGGCCAAAGTGGACCGTCAATACTTTTGTAGGTTGCCAGGTCGTATTCGGCCGTGGGGGGGGCCATAGTCTTTCAGCACATTGGCTGGCCCGACCTGCCAACTCAAGGTCATTGATCTAGCAGTTTTCAAACACAAAGTCTGAAAGACCAAAGCCAGCAAGTGGGGAACACAGTGAAGGTAGACCAGGAGCTCAGAGGAACTCTCTGATCAAAGGCACAGAGATAGGGATGGGTGAAAACGCTCTTAGATGCTCAGGGAACATCCGCTCACACAGACCACAGCTTGAACAATAATGTCTGATCACACACAAACAGATGCTTGCCTTTTTTCATCATATTTCATACTGTTTCTTCCTGTTTCCTTTTTTTCTTCTTCTTCATGTTTCTATTCATGTTTCCTTCTTGATTTAGTCTTTTTTTTTCACCTTGCTTTATTGTCCTGACGTGATAGGCCAACTGTGATATTAACACCTTCTTTATATTTGTATCACTGCATCCAAAATCATATTAATTTTAAATGTGCTGTGCATAAAATTGATTTACTTAGCATGTGATGCTATGCAGCCAGTGGTGTGTTTGCTATACTCACTCCGTCTCAAGGGTACGGCATACGGCTCATTTAATCACGAGACAACGTTCACTAGGATATTTATTCACAAAACAACTGCACAGTGTCATTCAATGCCGATCATCAGTATGAAGAGAAATGTTTACGACTGCATATTTAGATTCATGTGTTTTTATGTAGTCTATGTAGCATGTAGATAAAGGAGCACAAAGCCATTATGGCCTTATCTGTTTCCATGCATCTAATTTCATTCTCACTCCTCCATCACTGTTTGAAATAATGGAAGCAATCTAAAGCTGCCTTGGTGTGTGATTTGTCCAGTGTTTGCTTGTCTGAAGAACAAGGGCAATACAGGAGAGCTGAGTTGATGGGGTGCTTCACCCCTATGTTGTCTCTGAGGTGTGCAGTTCTGCGGGTGGTTTTGTATGCTCGAAGGTAGAGGGAAGTTAAACCCCAATGTCATATCTATCCCATGTGTTTCACTGTGGTTTATCGGCTCCAATCCTCTCTCTCTCTCTCTTTCTCTCTCTCTCTCTCGCTCTCAATCTGTTTTTACTTTGGACCAGGTGAGAGGTTGTCTCAAAGTGCAAAATTATTGATTTGCTGTTTATTTACTGACTGGAGTTTTTTTTCATTTATTTGTTTGCTGGGTAAGATCCACTTTCTGTGCTATATTACCTGATGGAAAATGCACAGCTAGATTTTGTAACACCTAACACCCTTTTCCTCACTTCTCATAGCAGACCCTTAGCAGATGCTGACGGACTTAAATATAAATGAACATACAGTTTAAACTGACATATAGTATATGAGTATTGATTACCAGTTGAGGATATTCTGCACTATGCATACCAGTGACGTGCGGTGAGGTTCGTGGCTGGTGAGGCACTGACTTTTTCAGTCAAATTTACAAATACATAAACCCAATTTAGTAACGGCGCCTATTAACGCCCGAAACCTATTAACAGCCTCACGCAGGTACATGTTACTTAATAATATTAAGTTAATATTGATTTCTATATCAACCAGGATAACGGATTTTAAACACCATACGCTCCTACCCAAAGGGGGTATTTAACTTGTATGTGTGCAAAAAATTGCAGTACAGCGTTATTTAGTGTACTAGACAGCGATTTATTTCTGTGTGTACAAACCCTCATGGAACGAACTGAACGAATTCGATTTCGCAACGAGAATTTGTGAGGGTCATAGAGCTTTCCATACAGAAAGGCTGTTAATTGGTTCCACCTCCTGTGTCAGCTAATTTTGCGTGTCGGTCTACACAACGGAAAAAAACTGAAAACACAAAGTTACCAGTGCTAATCTAGACACCCACCGCTACTGAAATATGTAAGATTGATTGATTAAAGATTTTTCGATCTATAAATGTTTTTAATAGCTGGGGCGTTAATAGGCGCCTTTACGATAGAGTATCTAAGATCACCATTCAATTGGCAGCTTTCACATTGACTACTGGTTGTTTTTCATATCAGCATTCTTTACACACACATAGGTAAGGTGCATACAGTAGGCAGCTGCTAGCTTGTGATGAACTCACGTGTAAATATTATGCACTCATGAATATGAACTCCTGAATATGAACTCTTTCTTACGAAGTTGCACAAGCACCCTGAGGGTTTCTACCTTTTCCCATTATAATTTTAAGAGTTAAATCGAGGAGACTATAACATCAGCTAGATAACCAGCTACCATTTCATGCAAATTGAACTCTTCCGATTAACTCGTAAGGTTATTAAGTGTCCTTAGCTAGCTAATTAGCTAACGTAGCAACAGGATAACCATTGCAACCAGGAAACACAACTTACCTACAATTTAAGTTTAATTTCTCAAAATCAGCTCACCAATAAAAAGCAGTCTTGGGTTCCAAGTGATCACAACCACTTGAGTGATGTTAAATGGCTTCACATAGACATAAAACAATCCCAATAGAAATAATTGGAAATCAACGGAGCTGCCGCTGTAAGTTCAAAACCAAATTTATTCTTGAGGTTCCAACAACGCTTTGAATGTGAGAAGTCGATCGAGTTATCTTCTGTCCCGTCGCTTGAAGCATACCTTTTAACTCCGGCATTGGTCTCCCATTAATAATCATTTCACGTTTGGACTGAAAGTCCAGTTTTGAGAACTGCTTCAGCTTAGCAATAAAATCTTCCATTTTCGCCATCAAGTAGAAGTGTAGAAGAAGAGCAAAGTTTCCCAGCATAACCCCGACAGGTGCGCTCTCGCACGCCCCCTTCATTGAGGCAGAGGTACTGTGTGCCTCACCTACATGATTTTTCAATGCGTTTTGAGCTCAGCTCAAAGGTTCTACGCATGCGCAAAACCCAGTTTGGAGCGATTGCGCAATCCTAGGTGAGGCACTGCCTCACTAGCTCCCATAGACAATACATGGTGCCTAACCTGACCGCACGTCCCTTGTTTTCTCCCGTCTATTTGAATAGGACATGCGCAAATTCAGCGAATTCAGCGATTTTGATTATAAAAATGCTCGAAATGATTGGAATCATGCAGAAATTACACCTATACCACAGATTACTAGAGAAATATCAATATTTATTTTATTTTATAATTCTTTTTTTTTTTTTTTACTTTTCAAGATGACAGGTGCATACAGGTAGGTTACTACAAGTCCACATTCAGTGCCACGGGCCAATGGACATAAAAAGCTCAGGTATTATGAATTACCTATACGGCATGATGAAAAGATAATTTAGGAAAAACAGAAGAGGACTCTTCCTCATCGACAGATTAGTGAGAGATTCAGACACAGCAGAGGAAGTGAATTAATGACACGGCAATCGATCCAGTTGCTTAATTAAAAGTCTAGATTAAAACAAAAAGTGCTCCAAAACCCCTCTTTGGGAATGTGAACTTAATTAGCGAGGAGAGTGGTAAACAACAAAACCGGCGCGAAATTTGTTCTGAATGAACAAATGAATCTGAATTACTCTCTCTCCCTTGCTTTCTCCCCATTGCTCTCTCTCTCTCTCTCTCTCTCTCTCTCTTCTCTTTCTTCTCTGGTTAGTCTCTGTGTTCTTCTCTACCATGGCTGTGAATAATACCACTATCTGGATATTGAAACCTTGGGCTGATGTGCAGTTGGCCTATCCACACAGCAGCGGGAGACCACCAGAAAGCGACATGGTTTGTGACTCCAAAATATCTGGCCTCATTGCGGAGAACTTCATTTCAAGAGCAGCTCATAAACCATCGCTTGAAAGATCTGAACATTTGCGGGAGTGAGTTGAAGTGCAGCAAAATATCATCTTCGAATATAAATCTAAAACTATATCAGTGTGCTTGAGGAGCCAGTCCAATTCCAAATCAGACGTGTATTTATTTTTATCATTATTATTATTATGTACATAACGATGTAATGAGCTCTAAAAGTGGCAGAGGTTTTGCCGTATGACCATTTCATACACCATACAAACCGAAAGGGAATACAAAGCAGCTGACCCATAATACCAAATGATCACTAATGTACAGCACAGTGAACAATAGGCTATAATGTGTATACTATGTTTCATAATTAATGGAGATGAAATGTTGTGGCGGAGGCCTTCGCTGAGCTCATCAGACGGGCTGTTTTTTGTTCTGGTCCGCTCTGTTTCACCTCCGGTTCTGCGCTAACGTGATTATGTGTGGCTCCATAAGCGTGTATCGTCCATAACTGCATTACTGGACGTTTCATTGACATTGTCATTGTCGCTGTCTTTGCTAAATTTCCGGGAGTTCTGTGCTCAGCCAAGGAGAGAGAACTTCCCACCCCAAGGTTATGTTCTACATGCACGCTCTCTCTCTCTCTCTCTCTCTCTCTCTCTCTCTCTGCGTTTCCAAATGAATCCCTCTCCGCTATCCCACATGCTGTCATGGGAGGAGCCATCACAGGTGAGGCCACCGGAGTGATGGCTGAGGTCACACCTGACTCTGCGTGATTGTGTGTGTGTGTGTGTGTGTGTGCTTCTGACAAACACAAATCTCTGATTGCTCCCATCTGTAGATGAACATAATGTGAGATGACTGTTTCCCATTATTCCTAAGGGAAATGTCCAGACTGATGGTGAGTGTGTGTATTTGTGTGTGTGTGTGTGTGTGTGCGTGTGTGTTCCAAAGCTAGTCTGCATGCCAGATAAGGCGCTCTCATTAGCATGTGTCAGACCTTGGAGTCGAGCTCGTGACCCGTGCGTCTGCCTCCGATTGCTTGAAGCCCCGGCTCTGACAGTGTCCTCCGAGCACTCCCATGGCGTCAGGCCGCCGTAAGCTCGCGGCCCGCCGCCACTGCCGACGCTACTCCACTCTCCGAACTCATCACCCGCAGTAATCAGCCGGCATATGGCTCGCCGGGCTGCCGCCTCTGATTAAGAAGTCCGCAGCCCCAGACTCTGCCAGGAAAAGTTATTACTTGTCACGGCTGTCACCGGCGTGATGAACGAATAAACAGCCATGGCTGTGACAGAGTGGGAGAATATTATCGGGGGAGGGGGGGAATTATGTTGATCTGAAGAGCACCTTCATATCATTACTTGGGGAGTTTGCTGGTGTAGATACAAAATGGTGTGTTTTAATGGTGCTTCGCATACAGGTGTGTGTGTGCGTTTGAGTGTGTGTGTGTGTGCGTTTCAATGTGTTAGTGTGTGTTTGTGTGGGGCAGGAAGGGGGAAGAGTGTCTGCATGTTTTGTGTACATACGTATATATGCATGCGTATGTGCATCAAAATGTGTGCTATATGAGTGTGAAAGGAGATGTGTTCATAGGCAAGTGTGTGTGTGTGTGTCTGTGGTAGATGTGTGAGTGTGTGCTTATGTGTGTGTGGTGGTAGGCATATGAATGACTGTGTGTGTGTGTGTGTGTGTGTGTGTAAGAGAGGTGGTAGACAAAGTCAGTGGCGCACTAATGAATGTGGAGATGTGCGGAGGATCAGACAGCTGTTCTTCCTGCTCAGATGAATGAGCGTCCAGCCGGACAGCAGCACGGACACCTCGCTCATGATGAATGCACCTACATGCTCTTCACACATCAATCCAACCGCCAGTGTCAGGAGGGGGGAGACACACTAATGCTGAACACTCTAACTAATGCCTGGGTGAGTGCTGTGTGTGTGTGTGTGTGTGTGTGTGTGTGTGAGAGAGAGAGGGAGAGAAAGTGTGTCTGTGTTGGAATTTGTGCAATTACGCCTGCAGCATGTTGCCTCCCAGAGGCCTTCATCTATACATGTAAGTCTCAGGAGGCCTAGTGATGGCTTTGCATGTGCAATGTGCCTGTATGTATACACTAGCATGACACTGTTTACAACCATGTGTACGAGGATGACTATCAGAAATAGACAGGGCCCAATAAACACACTTCTCCTGATCTCTATGAAATGTATGTTAGTGATTTATTACATGCTATATTATCTGTCAGTTCATATGTTCACATGAGGGATTCATGTGTTTGTGTGAGACAGGGTCCATCACACATCCTTATATACCTGAGCTAGCATGTCTAGCATTAGCAACGAGTGGAGACATAATGTATGCTGCCATGGTGTCAGAATCCATGTAAACCTCGAGTAGTCCTCCCTTTCATTCATTTAACATATAAAGTATCCCTCAGACCGCCATTTGTGTTTAACCTGCACTACCATACACATTCAGCATAATTCATGGCGAATGATTTATTCATATGATTCCATCTCCTGTACGGCTGTGCCTGTTGGGACATCAATTAAGTGGATCATTGTGTGCTCCACTTAGGTCCATACATGAAAGGAATCCTTACCCAACCTGAGAGGCAAACCCGGAAACTTGCCTTATTCCCTCAGCTCTACTAAACCCATGTCCACAGTACCCAGTGTGGTAGTGGCAGTAGGGTAAAGCATTATAGGACAGACTGTTTCTCTCCCTGAGCACTCGGGTGCATACAGATGAGTTTATGAGTAGAATGTGCGTTTGCTTAAATTAGATTTTTTTTTTTTTATAAATGGTAAAGTAAACAAGAACCCTAGTCTCCAAAGTGACATGCGGTTCAGCCGAGTAGAAACGAAGTCGGGAGATGGAAAAAAAAATATACTATTAAAAATAAAGCAAATCAGCCGAGAGCGTGGAGAGCACACAGCTTGAAGCAAAGTCAACATGGGGAAAGTTTTTAAAAAGGCAGAGGCAGAAAGAGGTGTCATGAGAGGACACGGGGAGTTACAAGGAGGTAGAGGACTGGGAAGGAGAAGTGTGTGTGTGTGTGTGTGTGGGGGGGAGGGGGAGTAAGGAGCGGTGAGAGGAGGAGGAGAAAGGGAAGGTAAAAGGAAAGATAAATGGAAGTGGAGTAAGGAGACGAGTAAGGGGAGGATAGATGAAGAAATAAGAGAGGGAGAAGCGTGGTGAGTAAAATGAAGGGAGGATGAGAGGTTGGTCCAGTACTGAAGAGAGGTTGACCATCACAACTAAAAGGACCATTTTGACGACCATCTTTGACCATCTATTATTAACCAACGTCGCCAGGCAACGGTAAGTAAGAGAGGAAAAGTGGAAAGCCCACGCTGAGAATGCTCCTCCTGGATGTGTGTGGCATGTCCCATAAGGCATGCTGAGGTCGATGGTTCTGTGGAAAACTGGGTGATGGCTGTATTACGTGACGTTATCAAAGCACCTCCCACGTTCCAGTCTGATTCATTCAATTCGATGAGCCCCAGTCCCAATAGTGATGAAGTCCCCAATACCAATTAGGCTGCTAAAAACCAAATGGCAACACATGGCAGAGAAAGCTGTCTGTATGACTATTAGTAAAAAAAAAAAAAACATTCAGACATTCAGTCCATTCTGGATAAGCTGCTGAATATCCTCATGTAGTGATGTACTACGTTTCTATGTTATTGCAATTTTGACATTTGAAAAACGGACATTAACAATTTGTGACTTCTGAACTGTGCTGTTGTGACAGGAGAGAGGAGAGGAGGAGGAGAAATGGAAGTTAAAAGGAAAGGTACGTGGAGGGTAGACGAATGGATTAAGAGTAAGAGAGGAGTAAGGAGAGGATAGCTGAGGGAGGGAGAAGTGTAGTGAGTCAAATGAAGGGAGGCTGAGAGGTTGGTCCGGTAGAGGAGAGGAAGGATTGACCATCACAACTAAATAAACCATCAGGTTGAAGCTCATGAATAAGTGATGGGGATTTTAAATCTGCTGACACCGACTCCAGCACATTACTGTCTCAATATGGTTATAACCACACACTCACTTTATTTCACTCACTCTCTTCACTCCTCTCTCTCTGTCTCTCTCTAGTTCTCTCTCTCTCTATCTCTCTATCTCTCTCTCTCTCTGTGGGTCTCTTGTATCTCTCGTACAGACACACGCTTGCACAGAACCCCTACTTAGTCATGCAGTCGTGCCAATCAAACCAACCGATCATGAAACCACATGTCCACTTTGCCACGGGTCCGCTGTCTCTCTCCTCAACCACAACATCCCTCATTGGTCCCCAAGAGCACGGCAGGGGGGGCAGCTTCTCTCACTGATCCTGCCTCCGTCTCACTCTCGCTCTCTCGCTCTCTCACTCTCTCACTCTTGCTTCATGTCCACTCTGCTCTTAACAGTCAACACAGACATGAAAGCTGGGACGTGTGCGATAAGCCGTGTCTGTTTGTTTCTGACGTCTGGACTCAATAGAGTGTGTAATGTGTTGTCATTCACAGGGCTGGCCGGGTTTTCTGAAGGGCAAGCTGTTTAATTCGGGGAACAGGGGCAAGGGAGTGGGTACTTTCTCAAGGGATGGCCACCGGTTTCCATCACAACCATTCAAGGATTAATTGACATTAGATCCTTGGATGCAGCTCACAGGCCAGAGCATTTGGAACATTTGTTGCTTTGCAAAAAGAATCAGGCAGACATATCTGGTATCTTGTTTTGCCGCCCTCAATCACATGCCCTCTCACTCTCTCTCTCTCTCTCTCACTAGTTCACTTTGAAACAATGCGCTCCAAACAAACAAAGAACAGTTTTTTTAGACTCAATCAAACAAATGAACGAATCCCATCTGGCAGACACATTTAGCAGTTTAGCTCCCCCCCCCCTCCCACCCCCCTGTAGTGGTAGGTATTACATTTTTGTTGTTATTAAAGCTAGATCTCCCTGCTTTAAGCTCTCATTCTCTCTGGCAGCATAATGGCCAGATGACTTTTGTTTGGAGCCATGTGGTCCATCCGGCTATCGCTCACACCCGTCTGGTGCAACAGAGAGTCTCTCTGACCCAGGAACCAGCATCAACCATCCCTTCAAAAACCTCATCACAGCTTTTAAACCATCTGGAGTGACTGCCTGGAGCCTAGCACACGTAGTGGAGAGAGCAATGAAAGGGAAGGGTGGAAGAGACAGACACCACACAGTAAATAATGTGTATCTTGCCAAGACCTGTCATCGCCACAAATTATTCCATAAGACTAAAAAATAACATACTATTTTAGTTTTTCAAAATATATTGACGCTATCTCAAGGGAAACTGTCTGCATTCAGTTGATATCTCCTTACAGCTACTGTTTATTCATTGGTTTTCTTTTCAATACAGATATCTGTGTAAACATATCATTTTGGTGAGTAAAAGATGAGTAAGAGTTTGTGGGAAGACGATGATGTGAAATATCTTTATCTGCTCCTCCGTTCTGTACAATGCAGCCTCCTCAGTGTCCCTGATCTGACCCAGCCTTGAGCAACAGGCTCGGGGGTGAAGGCTCTGCTTAATCTAGGTCCTCACCCCCCTCGCCTCCTCTCCAACGCTACATTTATGCTGACACCCCTTCCTCTACTCCACTCACGCTCTCTTTCTTCATCACACACAAAAAGAGCAGAAACACAGAGGTGGATGTCAAAGCCTTCAAATGACTATTTGATGAGCAGCTTTTGAGAGGCAGCCATTCACTGGCACGTAATGAAGTCATCCAGGGGTCTCCTTCTTCCCTGTGATCTGACGGCTCTGCCGCGGCGGTGGTGGCGCCGGCATGGCTGCAGCAGCGGCGCGGCCCCCGCGTGAACGCCAGCGGGGCGTCCGGGAGGTGGAGTGTGAACTTTCCCTGCGTGGCCCCGTGGGACCCCGAAGCGCAGACTGAGATGCCCACGGGCGAGAGAGAAGGAGACGGAGGAGACGGAGAAGGAGAAGAACAGAGCGCGCTCCCTGAGTCAGCGGCGTGGCGCCCGGCGGGAGTTCCTCCATCAGTCAGTCAGCGTGATGCAACAGCCAAAGCGCTATGGAAACCGTTTGAATCGAAAGGGAGAAAGAGTCATCCGATGGACTCCCAAACAGCTCTGGGTGTCTGAATTATGCGTCCAGATCCCTCTGTTCCACTGCCCCTGCCTCTCCACAAAGTGGATGTCCGTGCTCTGGTTGCTATCATGTATGATCCTCTGTGTAGGGACTTGTGTAAGGCTAAGCTTTATTGCAACAGAAGTGAGAGTTTCCTAGCTCCCCCTTCAGCAACCGGGCTGTGTCTGGCCTTTGTTTCAGACCGAGTTGAGAGATCACTTGTTTGGCTCAGGGTGTGCAGAGGCTTCATAGAACTTCACATGCAAATGTGAGTCCGAGATAACTGACAGAGGTTGACTTTCTCCTATAACAGAGATAGGAGATGAGGTTTTGTTTTTCTGTGTGTGTGTGTGTGTGTGTGTGCATCTGTCTTTGCAACTCTGTCTGGAGACACCACTGCTGAAGGGTGTTCCGCTTGTTAGTGAGTTGTACGTCTTCGCGTTCCTGAGGAAGAGCTAACGGTACTCTGATTTGTTTTTTTGTACAGGGCATCACGATGATGAGCGGCTTTTTAGTAGGGAAAGGAGAGTGCTTGCGCTGTAAATGAGAGGAAGGGGAGGAAGCAGAAGTGAAGGAAAAAAGAAAAGAACAGAGAGTACAGACAAGGAGAGGAGATCAGAGAGGAGAGTCGGTGAGAGGGTTGTTGGATTGTGGATGAAGGACAGGCTACGAGAGAAGGTGTACGAGGGACGAGCGAAGAAGAAGGAGAAGAGGGAGACTAGCCAAGACAAGAGAGACACATACAGGAAATCATCAGTAAGGTTTGAAACAGAGACATTTTTTTGCCTGAGGGCTTCTGTACATATATGCCTACACAGATCCTTCCAGCAGTTTGACATTTCGGGTTTCAGCAATGAAAAACAAAAGCCAACCTGGTTTATGCCAGATCCCAACTGAGAACCAAAACATCTGTTCTGTTATGTTTCCCATGTTGAATCTATTTTTTAATCAGGTAGATGTTTATGTTCAGCCACAGGAGACAGTGGAGAAGACATCACCAGTAACGGGTAATTATCGTCACCTGGTGTGGCTTGATTGGTTAAAAAAAAAACTCTATTTATTCCTTACACAGACTGATTGGACAGAGTTGTTAACACATAGCATTGGCCTGTCGACCCACCTGAATGGCACCCGAAGCGCTTCCTCCAAGGAAAAAATTGCTGTGTGCATGGAACTCCCCCCACCCCTTTCTCAATCATGGCTGAGCGATCGCAGCCATTATCGAGGCTGTCTCTCACTAATTAAGGCTTCTCTAATAAGTTCATTTGCATCATGACGGACACGGATCCCAAACCATCGCGACAACCATTAGCAGCCAGTGAATGCCGTTTCCCCGTGAATACATCATACTCGCATGTAATTAGGCGCTTGCCGATGTTAACACATAAAGCTCGGATGAACAAGTCGGGGCCTGTTCGGATTTACACGGGCACAAGAGATGGGGTTATGAGTTACGTAATGGGACAAAAGAGACAGACGAAGAGAGACACAAAGGAAGAGACAGAGAGGAGAGCACGAGAGAAACTGACAGTGACCACCGCATACATAGTCTCATCATGTTCTAACCCAGATAAGAAGATGGTCTGCTCTGCTCCATAGTCAGCTGTAACCTGGGGAAGATTAGCATAGCAAAGTAGCTTAGCAAACTTTTAGAGCCTCTGAGGATATTTATTCTAGGAGGGTTCTCTATATGGCTTGCACCTCCATTTTTTTATTCATGACATTTATGGATACAAATTAGAATAGGTTAACAATATTGGAAGGCAATAAAGATCCATATATTGGACTTTGATAGAGTGTGGAGAATTCCCTTGGTTTCCATGGCTGATATCAGGCACTTTACGCCTCAGTCAGTGAATTCTGGTTTAGTCAATTCAGCCTCTCCAAATACTATGAGCTGCAGATCAGTGCGCCATGCCTCTCAGCCAAATACTTGACTCAATAAGACCTTATCTACTCTGAAATGCTGGGAATGAAATGACAACAAATCTGTCTTCCGGCAGGAGCAGACCCAATTCACACACACACACCCCCTCCCCTGCCTTCAGCACAGAAACTTGATTTTTCTTTTCTTTTTTTTACCTTGTGAAGGCCTCTATGTAAATGGAGGCAACCAGACGTTGTTTCGCAAAGAGCGCTTAGGGGGGAGATCCTTAAATATGAATCGGCCGAATGGTTGCGCGGCTGTTTCCCCCACGGCTTAGAAAAAAGAAGGGTTGACGGGGGGTGGGGGGGTAGAGGCGGGGGACATTTTTTTATCTCTGCACCAGAGCTGATCACCTCTGACAGCTCAGTGATTGCCATTCACGCACGCTTCCTAGCCAAGACGCAACAGGTCCCGCCGGCACTTCCCGCGGACCGATTAAACGTGCCGCCGCACTCCATGCTCAACCCGTGCCGTGTTGCATCTGTTGCTCCTGCGGAGTCGCATTTTACGGCTGCCTCGGCAACGGGGGCGGGGGATGCGTGCGTCTGAATTAATTACAGTTAAGAGCTCGGCACAGCTTCTCCTCCTCTTTAGCGGGTTTGACGGTCATGTTATTTCATTAATAGTTGCACTGCGTGCTACTGCCACGCGCGAGAGAAGGGACAGCAAGATTGGACCGTCCCATAATTAGACATTTTTTTTTTGCCAACTGCATTATTCTTGTCCTCCTCAAAAACAGCACTTAATTAAATAACTCGGCAGCTGAAAAGACTTCATTGAAGTGATTGGAGAGACAGAAGAAAGAGTGGCAGAGAGAGCGAGAGAGCAAATTAGTCCTCCTTTGTGTGTGTACAGTCTATTGACAAGCAATGTGGCTCTCATGAATATAAGAGGGCCTTTTCCTGCTTCCTGCAGTGACTGGTGTGACCGTGCTTTTCTAATGGATCATCGATTCCTCTTTTTCTCTCATGTGTCAATTAATGTTCCTCAAGAAAATACCACCAGCATGGTGTCTGCTTCTTACTGTGGATGGTTAAAAGTAAAGACACTCAGAGTAAATGACAGGGATACTATTTTTAAAAGCATCTAAACAACTGTTTGTTCACCTCCTCAATGTGTGTTTTTTTTTCTTAATGTGGACCCAACGGCACATATACACACAAGCAGGCCTGCTCCCTGTCTCTCTCTCTCTTACACACACACACACACACACACACACACACACACACACACACACACACACACACACACACACACACACACACACACACATGAGCACACACATGAGCACACACATTCACACAAACACACAAAATCAAGATAAACTGTTGCCGTTATCAGCTGAATTGTGATGGAGTGTTATTTTTCATCCCATGAAAATCAATTAATCTCATCCGGTCCATTTTCCACTCTGAGCGTTTAAGTTGTATGTTGTCCTTTGGAATACAAGCACATTAGTCTTTTCAACGAAAAACAGATTCATCTGCACATTTTTCTATTACAGTACTCATCTAAATGCAAATTCCGATTGTCCCCCTCCCCATTTTTTCACGGGACGTTATGAAGCCACAGGCACAGTCTTTCCCTCTGCCTCCTTCTTCTCTTCCTTCTCTCCTTTAGTCTACTCTCGCCTCTTCCGTCCTTCTTCCTTCTTCTTCCTCTTTCTATCACAGCAATTTAATGAGGAGCATTGGAAGCGTAGAGAGTCAACATAATCCAGGAGCAGCAGCCTTGAGTGCAGGTCCCAGGACAGTGGGATCGAGTTAAATAAATGAAAAACGCTTAAGGGGGTGCAGTGTTGTTGGTGGTGGGGTGGGGGGTGAGGGGGGGCATTTAAAGGAACTAGGGCTTTTTATAGAGAAAAGGAGGGCATTCATTCATGAAATCCATTAGGATGCTGGAAGATATGGCATTTGCCTTTGTGTGTGCAAGTGTGTGTGTGACAGAGAGAGAGAGAGTATTTATAAAAGAGACTAAAATAACAAAGGCACATGTGTGTGTGTGTGTGTGCGTGTGCGTGTGTGTGTGCGTGTGCGTGTGCGTGTGCGTTGTGTGTGTGTGTGTGTGTGTGTGTGTGTGTGCGTGTGCGTGTGCGTTGTGTGTTTGTGTGGTTTGTAAGAGAGTTAGAGAATAAAGGCATGTGTACATGTTTGTGCGCATATGAATATGCTCATGTGTGTGTGAGGGGGGAAGAAAAATGCAGACATAGGCATAGTGCTTGGTCCACCAGTTTTGTGAAATGGCCTGATTTACAGCTTGCTAGTCGCAAGAAGTCAGGCGCTGCTCTTCGTCCGAGACAAACGTGTTTACACCATCCGGACTTCACCGCTATCCCTGTCAGGGGAAAATAGTGAAGAAGATGCCTTCCTCAACAACCTGTCCATCATGACGGGTGAGCAGGCGTCACCCGTTGAAGGGGACAAATCACTCCCTACCCAGGGTGCCGTACTGAAGCGTGCCTGGGCTCGCCGATATGGATTTGTCCGTGGGAAAGGCTTCATCATTCCCACTTCTCTCTTTCCCCAACCATCCATCTTACCCAGGAGAGGACGGCGGTGTGATTGACACGTAGTAAACGCACTCTGCCCCATAGCTCCCACCCCTTCCCCTTTCCACAATGCACACATCTATGAGTGTAAGAGGAAATGCAGCCAATGGTTCCATTCAGTGCTACTCAACATTTCCACAGAGTATGGTTTTCACAAAGTTGAGTACTACTCCCAAAGATGTAAAACATTTCTTGAAAAATGTCTGCACTTGACCTGCACATGCACCTTTAAAAGAAACATGCCCACCACATCTCCATGACAACATCTTGTGGTTTCCCAGGAGACTGCAGACGGCAACTCTGTTAACTGTACTTAGCCTTCGTCCTGCTCTGTATGAACTTCTGGGCACGATTTGTCAGACTAAAGCAACGTCGGAGGCTAATGAGACTTCAGCACTCCGGGGCCCGAGCAGCATGTTCCGTTCCGCCTGTGCCGGCCGGCGGGTCACGTACGCCACGGCTGGGTCTCGCCGGTTCGTCCCTACCCCGCGCTATCGACGCTAATGAGCGGATGCTGATCCGAGGAGTGTAGCACTCATTCGCTCGCGTACACTCGCCTCCCTTCCATCACCCTTGGGGGTCATTAAACCACATCCATGGCCTTTGCAAAAGGGAGACGTTTCCGCTTGGTCTGTGGTCTCGCACCCTGCAGTAAAGGCCGTGCTCCATTTTGTCCACGATTCACTTGACTTTGCGCAACGGTAACTTCATTAATCAACTTTAATCATTTCATTTTGTATTTAACAAAAAAACACAAAATATTTTAAAGAAAATGCAACACAAATGTTGGAGTAGAAGTATTTTAAATTTTAACTTTCGTTAGAATAACTTTTATAGCCTCCAGAATAAACATCATGAAATCACGATGCCTGCGGCTATAGCACTATGCCTATTAGCCCTGCGTGTTACATCTGCATGTGTGTGTTTTGTGTTTGGGAGGTGGCAGGGCGTGTGCGTACATGCCATGTGTGAATGTATGTAATCACAGCTTTTTTTGCCAGTAATGTTAATTCTGGCAGGGATTGTCGTGAGTTGTCGAGAGGCCGCCAAAGACTCCTCAACATAGACGCCTTAACATATGGTTTTTGTTTATTGATGTGGTCTTTTCTGACTGTCTTTACTGCGGCTTTGTGTTCACTCATGAGATAAACTAGTTTCTTAGAACTTTGGAGTATTGATTAGTTACATTCACTGACCCTGACTGTTGTACAGATTGCTCATTTGGAATTCTCTCACTGGGTTGGTGGCCCTCTATGTGATTGCACTTTATCGCTGACCTTGGACTGTTTTTGTCTTGTCGTTTTGGATTGCTCCCTGGATCTGTCTGCCCTGTTATCCTTTTGTCTGGAGTTTGCTTTGAAAAACATTAAGCATTTTCACAGTTTTTATCCAGGTCTTCTGAGTTTCTGTGCAGTTCGATTTAGAAGTAAATTCTGAAAATAAAGTTTGACTAATACCTCTGCACTCTGAGTCCAATGCTTAGTGGTAAAACACTGTGTTATCAGTCCAGCACCCTGTATATCTTTCCTGACTCCAGCCTGTTCAATGTTTGCACAATGTTTCTCCCACAAAACTTCCTGAAATGAGTCAGTCTGAAGGACAGACTGTAGTGGGAAGTAAAGCACATCTGGCTTGGTAGGCTTCATGCAGTAAGGGTGCCAAAGTCCTACATTACTGGTAGGATATTTTCACTGGTATTGCCAGGAGCTTAAATAATTAATTACATGGATCTCGGCTAAGGGAGCACGGAGAAAATTTCAGATTTTCATCAACCAGTGAGGATGCTAGGCACGCAATATCATTAGCCAAGAACTGAAGTCTTTCACATCCTCTGTAATCTCAAAGTGCTCTATATTCTGGAGCACACTTGCCAAAACGATCCATGGATCCAGGCTAATGATGCACAGCAGGAGTTTGCTGTTTTTCTTTCCTTCCCGGGGGAGATGGAGAGGGGTATTTCTTTAAGTTTCCATCCCTGTAATTACACAGGTCTCAGGGAATGGACAGCGTACAGGCCAAGGTCGACACCAGGGATTAGAGAGAGGAAGAGGCAGACAGAGGAGAAGAAAAGGAAAACAAAACACATGGAATGGAGAATAGATGTCCATTGTGAGTGTATGTGTGTGTGTGTGTGTGTGTGTGTGTGTGTGTGTGTGTGCATTTGTGAAATAGTGTGTGCGAAATAGACTCAAAAACACAATACTTCTATTCAAAAGCACAAACTCCCATTTGCAGCAGGTCATTGAAAGGACCACTGATAGCAAATGTGGTCAAAGAGAATGTCTAAGACCAAAAACAGATTCAACTGACATGGATTGATTCACAATTTCTAGCCCAGCGAGTAACCACTCTTCAAACATACTAAACACACACACCACGCTGCTTAGACTTTGATGACAGTCTGAAGGGAGTCTGTGTATTTGAAGCAAACATGCGCTGCCAAGCATTTAAAATACTCGCCTTTTCCAAAATGTGGCCAGTAGCTGGGCTTTTTTTGGATGCAGAATAATTGCACTGATCTTTGGTCATGGATTCTGACATGTAGTGTGTAGACTGATTATTCTGCAGTAGGGATTCAAAGCTTTGGGATCCAGAGAAGATCTGTCCTTTGTCTTGTACAGTTTGGATGACCCCATCACTAGCTATATGTTTTGGCACTGTTTTTTTGTATTTGAGTAGGCAAACTTGAGGAAGTGTGAGGGCATTTGCTGACGAAATCTAAAAAATATTGGTCACTGATTAAAACATAGTACTGGCCCAAAACTGTGACAGAACAAAATTGCCAGCATCCCCCAGTATGTGCTGTTCTTGTCACCACATTCCTGAGAGATAGTGTTCATATTTTGAGCAAACAGGGCCATTGAGCACCTCTAGTGATTGCAGTGGAAAATGTCTGATCGAGGTCCAATCAGCCCCCTGAATAAATAATGAAGAATTTTAAACATAGAGGAAGGTGTTATTAATTATTCAAGGCCGTAAATGGATTTACTATTTTACCTCACATAAATGATGGCCCTGTGTTAGGGGACTCAGGAAGGGTGTGGAGCAATATAGCGGCAAAAGAGCTAACTGTACAGCTGGAATCAATGCCAAATCAGCAACATGGAGTAGTTTTCCTCTCACAAAAAGGACAACACCAAATCATTCAGAGACATATTGGAAATTCTAGCAGCTCAAATCGTAAGCAAATGTCCAATTTGAAATTGTATCGGAAGAGGTCACATGACAAAAACACATCAATCGTTTGGACATTGATTTTGTCCAAGTTGCCATGACATTTTCATGACTGGGTTGTGATGTATTCCATCATAACAACCCTTCATGCCTGCATGTGTTTGTGCACATGAGAAATAACCTCGTCACCTTGACCCTACCGAAAGGAAAATCAAGTCTGAATTAGAGAGAATGGATTTGCAAGAGGAAGTGATCCACATTTCCCATTATACAGCCACCACAATGACTTGTGCGGTTGCATGAGAGAAAGGAAAAAGGAAAGGTACATGTGTGTGTGTGTGTGTTTGTGTGTCAGGGGCTTTCCAATATATTAAAGGTCTTATTCTTGCTGGTGACATCAGAGTATCACAATATGACAATTAAAAACCCATACACTGTAACATAATGCCTCTCTATAAAGGCACAAAGATTGTTGCACCTAGGGGGAAGTATGCAAATACTTGGATAAAAAGGTACCTTTGTCACAAAAATGATAGCTATGGCACACTCCTGCTTTTTTAATCCTTTCTTCTTTTTTTTTTCTTCCATGAAGCTGCAGGAGAGACAGGAATCCATGACCTCCACTCAAGCAGTGCATTAATAAATCATCTCCTCCAAGGATGAACTCGGACAGTTCGACAAAACAGTGGAGCAGGAAGTGTCAGCGTGTGATAAGGATACTCTCCCTGCCTGCGACCGCCGATATGTCACGAGAGATTTGTCGCCTCGTCTCGTGCCTCGGCTCAGTGCTGCGGTGGCCGCCCGCAGAAGGATGGAGAAGGGTGGAATGGGGGGGGGGGGGGGGGGGGGGTCAGAATGATGCTGTACATCAGCCCTCTCACACGTTGGCTCCATTATCGACCAGCACAAACTTATGCCCTCCCTCTCTCTCTCTCTCTCTCTCTCTCTCTCTCTCTCTCGCCCTCCCTTCCTCTCGCTCCGTGTCATTCTCACTGTCAATCGCTCGTCCTCCCCTCATATAGCACCCTAATCCTTGGACGGATGTCTGTAATGTGACACTGAACAATGGATAAAGGTCCCTGCAGCCGACCGGCCGGGCCTTCAACTGCTAATCCGCCGTGAGAATGCACACACATCTGTTTCTTCAGCCTGGGCCATAAACTCATGGCAAACACATCGATTCAGACACAAGACAAGACAAAGCAAAGGGGTGGAGGGTGGGGGGGTGGGCGGGGGCGCAGGTTGCCAAAACGACACAAGAGGGGTTATAAGGCAGGTGCCAGCCTGAGGCAGCCCCGTTGGCCTCTTTAGGAACGAAAGATAATGTCTTTATGAGGGACGTTGCTTGCTAACAGACCTAATCACAATGGGGGGAAGATGAATGGGAAACGTTGTCAGGGGGATTGTTTTTTCCTTCCCCTCCCTCTCCGTTGTTTTCGTCCTTATTAAATGTCTTATCTACAAGTCTAATGAGCACGCCAGCAAAGCCCAGCTGAAGGGAGATAATCGGCACTCTATACACCTCCCCCACCCGGGCCCACCTTGCACAGCCATATCTCTGATGTCGTAGACTGGGCTCATTTGCTCAATTATTTATGTATTGATCCATTTGCCGGTGCACGTGCACTGGGAGGTGTGTGTTGGCATACCTGAGCATGTGTTTGAGTGAGTTTATGTAAGTGTGTATGCACTTATGTGTGTGTGTGTGTGTGTGTGTGTGTGTGTGTGTGTGTGTGTGTGTAAGTGTGTAAGAGAGGTAAAACGAGTGTATGAATATGCTGTGAAAAAAAATTTGAATACCGGTAAGTAAAAAAAGACTATGAAGAATACTGTTTATTTTCTAAAAAAGACTTCCTGTAGTGATTCTTTCATTAACTCTATCACTTTGACAGCCTTTAGCAGCCCCTGTTATGTTGAAGAAATACCTGAATTGTCACTTGTCACTAAAGTTGACTGTATGTGTATGTGACTATCCTCAATTCTAGAAATTCTTGATTAAGATTCTGCAGCCACTGTTACCGTGACCTTGTGTTTCACCCACGCTGAAGAGGCTCCTTAAGTACATGCACAATAAAAAGCCCATATTGTCTGCCGACTCAGTTCAATTTGTGAAGAAGCAGTTGACCTTGCTCTCTGTGGGTGTGGGGCTGTCTTGGCTACTCCTACCTGCGACTCTGTCAAACTAGCGCCTGTTTTCTTTTTTTCTCATCTGCAGAGAGTTTTGTGGCCAACTGCTGGCCGTAGCTCATCTCCTTCATCTTGTAATCGTCTTCCTCCCTGCGCCTCGACCAGCCATCGCTATACCAGGATGTATCTCTGCTCATTCCTCTGTCCTCTCGCCTTTCTCTCTTTTTTTTTTTTAATCTCTGCCTCTTTCACCCTCCTCGTTTCAGTCTTCTGGTATATCATCTTTTTTTTAACCAGACTCAGTCCTTAGTGGCTTTTTTGGCACAGGACTATTTACTTCCACAGCAAAAGAAAATGTTGTTGGTGTTTCATGGGTCATTAGTCACAACAAAGAAAGCAAGATAGAGAGAGAATGTGCACTGGGTAAACGACAAAAAGTATTGTGCCAAAGATCTGGCGTGATCATTAATCCTAGCCATGAAGTGAGATGTTTCTTTTTTTTTGTTGATTGAATACAGATCCTGATCAATACTCCCAGACATCGGAGCATAAGCTTCCTGAAATGTGTGATGGTAGCAGACCCACCTGCCATGGCGTCATAGGCACTCAGCCCTGTAGTCTCTACAGACACCACATGTGTTGATGCTCGAGAAAAGAAATAGATGAAAAGAAATGAGAGATTCTGCTTAATGGCGTTTGTACCGCACCGTTTCATTCATTTTGTAATTAGTCATTATTGGTTTGCTGCCACATTGGGCATAATCTCTTCAGTCCACCGGGCTGATCGTCTGATTAAGCTTGCGTTTGTTTTGCTGAGCTGTGCAGTTCTGAGATGTGTGAGTATAGAGTGTGACAAGCCATATTTAATGTCCTGGTCGGGTTGGGCTTCAGTGCTGTACTCTGCTGGGATATCTGCTCTGTGTTATCAAGTGAGATACTGTGCATTAGACCCTCTGATGCACCCTAGTGTTTTCTATGTGCTGCTCAGTGCTGTTAGCGATGATAGCATTGCTGAGGTTTTTGTAAATGTATCGCTGTGCTTAAGCTAAGTGTGCTGTAGTGCTGTGTTGGGCAGCCCTTAATTAGAATTCCTTTTTTCATAAGACTAACATCAAATGTTTTAAAATGTCAAGGCAGATGATTTCAAAACAGATTATCGCCATCAATACAGTAGTGTCACTTTCATCTTTTTAGCTATTGGCATAACAGCTCTCTTCATGCTATGCTACTGCTAATTGCAACGTTTCATAGGCTATTATGCAAACTAACATAATGGACATCTGTATGAATGCTGCTATGGGCTTGGCCAGGTTGTAATGTGCTGGTCTGCTCCATGCTCAGCCACACATTTCTTCGCTCAGTGATTATTTATAGACGCTCCTCGGGGCTGTAATTTGAGCAAGTGTAGTTGCCCAGCCCGCGCAGAGGTGACAGGGAGCATTAGGGCTCGGCCCGGCTGACGAGTTTTCAATTAAACAAGGAAGTCTTCCTTTCATCCCTGCCGTTAAAGCCTTCCTTTACCGACCACCGCTCCCTTAACCACCACCCTGCCCCCTCTCTCCTTGATACACAAGCAGAATGCAATAAAGGTTGGCTCCATCTACGTGGGCTGGTGGTTTTTATTTATGTGTTGTCTGCTAAATGGGTAGTGACGCAGTGCCTTGGTCAGCGCCCACTGCAGACATGGGCCTGGTCGGCCCACTCGACTCTACACATCAAAGCCCCCCACAACCTTCTTTTTTCTCCCCCCTGCTCCTCCAGTAATCTAGCGAGCACTCAAGTGGGCTTTACTGCATTAAAGTCAAGAATGGCCAGGGCTCTTACCGGGCCCGTTTAAACGATTGTAGTCTTAAGATTTAACGGGCACATCCAGTCGTCTTTTGTTGGCAGAGCGCTTAATAAGGAGGAGCGGCGTGGAAAGAGAGAGAGAGAGAGAAAACGTAGGGGGAGATGTGTCTAGTCAGCGCTTGTCTCGTTCCTCTGAAATCGGCTGAAAGAAAGGCAGCGAGGGAGGGAGAGAGAAAGAATGAGGCCGTTTGAGGTTGTTTGTGTTTGTGGTGAATGCTCCGAGCGGAACAAGTGCTTACAGTAAACAGGAGAGCATGGCTTAATTAATGACCTGATTAAAAATGCAGGGCGCAGAGGTGGTCACGGAGATAGGCTGTGGGGCTGCACACTAGACAACCTAAATCAATGAAATGCTCTCACTGCACAATTCAAGAGTCAATAGGCTGTTTTTTATATTATTATTATTTATCTTTTATTTATTTCCTGTAAAACATTTGACCTCCTGCCTCACCACTGCCCTTCCACACACGCACAGTTCACTCCTGAGTTAATTAATGTGCAATTTATTAAATAAATAGTGTCTGGATCACAGCAGTGTCCTTTTGGCTCACAGCACCAGTAATCTGACACCACACTGAAACATATTAGCCTGTGGCTATTCCACTGTAATCACTCAGCCAGGTTTTAAAGTCAGACTATTTCAGGCATAGGACACTGGCTCTGCCTTAATCACACACTTATCATTGCGAGGCCACCAAGCTGCTCACACACACATTAATAAGGCTGCAGATGCCTTCACTGAATCATTAGCAGAGTAGCACACTACACCATTATGCATGGTTATTGTGTACTTATTTTTTATAGTTCACAAGGCTATTAGTTTTGTTTAGCATTTATGGACTACCATTTGTATCCACCAAAACCCAAACACTAGTCCGGAAGAGATGACAGGGGAGAATATTCAGTGTTGCCATGCTGGAGGGAGGGGAGAAAGTGGGTCGTTTATGATGGGTGAGTCACTGTGTGATGTGTGAGTTTTTGTGTTCGTGGCGATGATTGAGTTTGAGCGCGAGGTCATTTGTTTAGTGTTAATGAACTGGAACACATAATGGCTTGTGGTCTCTGTGCCCTGCGCCACAGATTGTGAGGTGCCCATTCATTACGTTTACATTTTTATTGATGTTGCATTATTGGGTGCTTTCATTTTGCCGTTTGTTTGTATTTACTTTCATCCCAGAACAGTCATAATTCACTCAATTTTGCGAAACGATTTTGTACAATCACTTTTGGAACACCTTAGATTCAATTGCTGATTAAACCTTTGCAATGATGTCAGGTTGCCAGGATACTGTGTGTTCCAAAAATTTCATTCAGCACTTGGCACTAAAGTTGTAGGATTTACAAAGACTGATATGGTGACCCAAGCCAGGTACTGCCCCAGCCACATATTTTACTCCTCACCTTCACGGGAAAAAGATCTCCAAACAAGAAAAAAAATTATTCCAAACAAGATGGATGCCACTATATAACAAACTGCTTCCAGATATTCAGTTTTTGATTCATCCATGTTAATGTATTTACGTAATGTAAAAACGCAGCCTTTTTAAGATGGTAGTGCTGGGAGTACTAATGTTTTTTACAGCACTAACCACTGTATCGATTGACCCAGAGAGCCCTGGATCTAAACCATCATCTCAGCTGTTGCAGCTACTCAGCGCTGACTTTGAGTGCAAACACCATCTGACACCCAGAGAATTGCCTCAACACCGGGGTCCAGGAGACAGGAACTTTTCTGAAAGATTTCCAGGAGAACTGCGGTATTACCTCCCTCAAGCTGAGAATTGAGCCGTGCCATTAACTCCCATCTTGTAGCCCCATCAATACTGGAGTCACGGGAGGTGGTGAACTGTTCTGAGAGATGCTTGATGTGTGAACGTGGAGAAAGGCTGAAGCATTGAGAGTGTTACTTTGCAGCATGCATCTAGGCCCAATCCTAATGTCCACACTCACGGATTCACAGGAGCGTTCCACTAAACCTGTGAGGGCTTAGGGGCTGTCTTGGCTACTCCTACCTGCGTCTCTGTCAAACTAGCGCCTGTTTTCTTTTTTTTTCCTCATCTGCAGAGATGAGACAGTCCTCGCAAGGAGTGTGTGGCCAACTGCTGCCCTTCAGCTTTTGATCATCCCACTCTCAAATCGTCAAGTGCATGAGGACTGTCGCACAAAATGTTTTGAGCCACAGTTACCCACAGTTCATAGCGTCGTGATGGTACACAGGGTTGCCAGGGGGGAAAAATACATTAACAAGGATTTAAGATGTTACATAAAAAACACATGACACTAGAGCAGGATAGCATATCCTATTTTACACACCTAGTTTATTCATCAACCATTTCTTTCAAATGTTTATTTGACAAAAAAAGAGCAATTGATTATATGACAGTTACCTCTCGTCCACTCTGTAAGGCAATAGCTTGGAACACGTTCAAATCAGACAGTCGGACCCATGAGTGCCTTGGCCGTGAAGAAATCCAAAATGCAAAATAAAAAGTCCCAAGACCACATGTTTTGGCGCCATCAAGGTAACGTGATCGCAACACGCCGTCCCATTCCTGTTTACCATTTTAAGCCCTTGCAGCCTCTTGCAGTCAATCACTCACAAGGTGACGCTAATTAAGTCTGTGCGGGCTTAGGGCTTAGGCCTTAGGGGGGGGATATTAGAATTGGGCAAAGCAGCAAAGTTTGGCCAGCCGCACTAATTAAGGCCAACGCCAACAGGTCTGGCGGGCGTCAAGAGACGCTGCTTGTTCTTTTTAATGGGGCAACGCCCATTGGCGGTGTCTGACACATTAGTTTAGAACACGGTTCTTTTTCTTGATGGCCAGGTCCACAGAAATTGCTTGGTTTTCAATTAAATCCACATATTTTTGGATATTTTTTCTTTCCTTAGCAACTGTTTCCACTAGTAATCAAAACTATCCAACGTTACTCAGTCATAACGAGTAGTTAGCTAAGAAAGATGATGACTTAATGGCATAGTAATAGCTATCTAACCATTGTTCATTTTAAATTGCACTGAGACACTGCTATGATTTCAACTATTGTTTAAGAAGTCTTGTTTTCACATGTTTGACTAGATCACTGTTAACGGGTGTTTCAGAACATTCCATGCATTCCATGACACTCCACCGAACGTCGCCACCAGTGGGCGTTGGCCTTCAGTCTCAGCCTGTTGATTTAAGTGTTAATCTATAGTCTACATCCTACCATTTGAGCTGGTAGTGATATATTTAGGATCACCCAATTGTCATGTACTTTCCATTGCCTGACATGCCAGTCAAAAAAACATTTTTTTTTTTCATGTTTTTTTTTTTTCATGTTTTTTTTTCTAGGATCCATCGTTCCTATTATGTTGTTGTACAAGGAATATTTTAGGGCTTTTATATATCTCAGTGTTGCATGTGTGGGCTTTGCATTTGCCTGCGTCTGTCTCGGAGCGTTTTTCCTGCATTCTCTCACTGCATGTGGATCTCTTTCATATCTTTCTCCAAAGCTTTTACTCTTTGTGCTTTGTTCTCTTTGGGCAACTTTGTTGAAATATTGAAAAGCTGAGGCTAATGCACAAAAGGCCCCGAATATGTTTCTCACCAGTGTGAATATTAGAAGGCTCGTCTATAAAAAAAAATGTGCTGTGTAAAGTGTGCCACAAAGGGATAATATTAAAAGAATCAAGGTGTTTTTTTTTTTTTTTTTTTCTATTTTCCACTGGAGAGGAAACCCTTCAGTCTTCAGTGTGGACATAATTGTAAATGAGAATTTACCTTCATTTCATAATGCCACTGGCATCCCCATTATTATTGTCATTAGACTGTAATGAAAGGCCACTTAGCAAAACCAATTTTTAACTATTAACACCGCTAATAGTCTGTATTTTAGCATAGCAGCCCCAGCAGTGCGGATCCTGGTACATTGCTGTGCTTCATAGCACCGCTGCACGAAAGGGGATGTGATCAGTAGAGATTTTACATTTTACATTTACATTTAGTCATTTAGCAGACGCTTTTGTCCAAAGCGACGTACAAGGGAGAGAATATTCAAGCTACGAGCAATAGAACCTGGTGTAACAATAAATAAATACTACTTTACATAAGAAATATAACAAAATGAAATAAAAAAGAAAGAAAGAAGTGCAGAAATGTAACTGCTGTAATTGCAAGTTACGCACTAGTCGAAGTGCCAGTTAGGACGGGAAGTGCTCTCTGAAGAGTTGGGTCTTCAAAAGCTTCTTAAAGGTAGAGAGGCAAATTTTCTTCAGTCTGCCTAGGAAGTTGCAATGAGGTTTTTAAAACAGGCAGAAAAGTAGCAAGATTTCTGTCAAGCGCTGCAAATAAGGTGTATCATATCATGGAGATGTTGAGATTTGAAGATTAAGGGGAGATCGTGAGATGTTGATTAAGGTGCTCATGAATCTCATACTTCACACTTGATTGCTGAACAATGCGGTGGCATTTTTACAACTAAATGTTTCACTTGTTTCACTCACATCTACACACACAGCAACCGAAGATGTAGTGTTTTGCACACGTTCTCTTGCACATGCACAATCAGAACACTGAGTTTCACTTTCCCAATGTGAATTGATAGAACTGATTATCAGCAAGCCTTCTCCACGCTCTCTCACGCAAGCATGAACGCACACACACACGCACACGCACACACACACACACACACACACACACACACACACACACACTGCAATAATAAAAGTTTCAACCCTGATTTCCCTTGAGGATTAAGTCATTATATGAGGCGGTTTTCCCATCACTGAAATTACCATACAAACTAATTGTTTGAACACGTGGCAAAATGAAAACAGCGCCATACAGAATCCAAGCTCTTCGAACACTCTCTAAGTCACTGTAAAACACTGCCCTTGCTATGTGTTTGTTTGGAGCGATTCGTCAAGAGGTGAAAGCGATGATTCACACGGTTGCATCTTGGAGCTAACACCTTCTTAAAGAGGCACCGTAAACTGTATGTCATGTCAACTGACCTATGTTTGATTCACTCCTATGACTCTTAGAGCTGACACACCACTCAAGGACAAAATGTGATCTGAGATGTGTTGACCTATAGAATATTACTCTTAGCTTTGCTGTGCCCATCACATGCTCGCTGTCTTCATGGTGGTGTGGACCTCTTCCACGGCAATCAAATTGGGAATGGGGTAGAGCTAATGTCCATTCATTGAAATGATCTTGTCATTGGCTCAGGTAGTGATTCACATCATGAACATGGAGATCATGCCAACCAAGCTAGCCAGGTACATAGAGACAGGAAATCAAACATGTCATAGCTAGTAGGGACATAACAGTAACTTCCCGCTCAGTCTCACATGACTGTATTTATGACTGCTTATTAAAATGGACACTGAAGCATTTCAAATGGCATCACATTGTTTCTGATGACCAAAGCGATGTGACAGGCTGTCCTCAGTTCTTCTCAGTGTTCTGGGTTCTCAGCTGAGGATGCATGATCTGTCTGTTGTTAAGCTAATATAATTTGTGTATCAGAATAACAAACAGACGCCTCCAAATTGAAATGCTGTTTCAGCCATAAGTGTTTGACTTGTGTTATGTTATCCATACCAAACACATGGGTTCCACATGCAAATGGCCTCTCGTCTCGAACACTAACGTGTCTTAATGAAGACAACAGCATTAATATGACTGGAGAGCTATTTGCCTCACACCCCCACACCCCCCTCACACACCCCCCTCCCCCTCAGTGGTGTGTTTTGCATGGGAGCTGCATTATCATCAGGATGTGCCACACCAAAACTATTTGCATTTGGATGATTGTTTCTTTGCTAAAGTAGGACAGGCTTTCACGCTCTATCTGTTGACCCAGGCCAGGGCAGAGTAAATTGAAGAAGCAGGCAACATCTGTTGCAAATCCTGCCAAAATGGATTTTTTTTCTCCCTTTCCCCTCCTCTCTTCTTTCCTTCTCTGAATAGTCTGTGGGGGGGGGGGGGGGGGTACAGCTTTCAGTTGATAGAGAAAAAATGGTCTTTGAATCTGCTGTGTCAACTAAGCTAAACAGGAACTTAATTATATTTCAGCCGCTCAACGTCACCAAGTTCTCACGCAGCGAGAGATAAGCAGTAATTCCTTTTTAAAAAGGCCTCGCCTGCATGTGCAGGAATCTCTGGCGTGTGCGGAATATCCTCTTTTTTTTTGGCACACCAATGTACTCCATTCTCCACTTCCGTCGACAGTGTCTGCCAGCGCCGCACAGTACGAGCGGAAAAGAGCTGGATCTTAATCTCTGGCAACGACTGAAATCCTTTGTGAATCAATTTGGTGCGTTGATTTTGTTGAGCTAATTAAACTATGCTATGGAGAAAAAAACGCACGCTATCAACCCACCTATGTTTCGTCTCCGAGAGTAAGGGCTGCCAAAACAGATAATCCCTTTGGGAAAAAATACAAATGCAATATGGCAATGAGCTCTCTGTGATTGTCACGGCCATCTCATTTGTGTGTGGTTGGAGAGGTTTAGAGAGACAGAGAGGATGGGTGCTCGGGAAACAGCTGTTGCCCTCAGGAGAGTTTCCGCTGGATTTTTCTCCGCTGCCAGCCGAGATTTTACAACTGCTGTTTCTGAGTCATGAGGTCAGGCAACCTCATATGGTCCAGACACACTCTCACACACACACTCACACTCAACTTCAAAATGCACCTCGGAACCATCAGACTGGAACTGCAAGTTTCTTTTCTTGTTGTCTTTTCTATTTCAAGTATTTTTTCTCTTATTTCCCCCCAGTTCCAGCTCCCTCCTCCTCTCTCTCTCTTTCAGTCCCCGGTGGGTCACGTTGCGTGGGGAAAGAGGGCAACAGGAGACTAAAGGCCTGAATCTTTCCCCTCTTCTGCTGCAGATCGGCTCCACAAACAGCTGAGACCCACAGCAAACACCAGGGCCTGGGCTGCCGGGATGAAAGACAGATAGAGAGAGAGAGAGAGAGAGAGAGAGAGAGAGAAAGAGAGAGAGGGTGAGAGAGAGACAGAGAGAGATAAAGAGAAAGAGGGAGAGAGAGAGAGAGAGAGAGAGAGAGAGAGAGAGAGAGAGAGAGAGAGAGAAAGAGAGGGACAGGGGTATGACTTTCTGTCACCCAATATGTCAGGTCAGCCCTTCCCTCTGGATGGAACACAAAATCTGCATCCTCATCCTTTGAGACCAAAGTCTGGGAGATGACTGCATTTTCCACGCTGACGTTAAGATCAAACAGACGGGAACTGTGACCTCCGGTATTCTTCTTTTTTCCTCTTTTCCATTGTTCCCTCTCTCTTTGCCGCTGTCTGTTGCTTACTTGATTTCCTACAAGGGATTAGCTGTGATTATTTTTCCCCTTCCCAACTTCCCAAGCGGTGTTTGATAAAGCATTAAGAGGTCTGTGCTTCTCTACGCTTCTTTTAATCTCGCTCCCTCTTTCTCACTCCTCCATTTCACCCCCCCCTCTCACTCTGTCTCTCTCCTCCTCTCTCTCCCCTCCTCTATCTCTTTCTGCCAGTGTCCATCTCTCAGCTCTCTTCCACTTACAGCAGAACAGAATGCATTAACCCTCGCTCCGCTTCCCCCCTACCACCACCATCGCCACTATTCTCCAATGTGCCCTCCAGCCACTCCGAATTCATCACGGGGGGGCTCCTGCCGCCCCCGCTGGGAGAGGTGCGCTCACCCTGACCTTCAGCACGTCTCCACCATTGCTCCCCTCCAGAAAGCTGGAGATGTGGACCGTCAGGATTATTTCTTATTTCATTTTTTTACGGAGGAAGTGCAAGTGCTTTATCACTCGCTCGCTCCCGTTTGCCTTCCGCTCTGCGCTTTAGACTGGGCCATGCCAAAGGGGGGGGGCCCACGCCACTTCAGATGGTAAGCAGTTTAGTCAAAGCACTGCATGCGAGAGAGGGGGAGAGAGGGAGAGGAGGAGGGAAAGAGAGAGAAGGAGGATGCCCTTCATCCCCCCTTCCAGTCAGCATGATTTAAGAGGGGGAGAGGGAGGAGATTTTATGTAAAATTGCCTGGCCTTGTGAATAATAGAATAAGACATTTCAAATGACTTTTCACCTTTCTCCTCCATCTTGTTTT
The DNA here is from genome assembly GCF_900700415.2 of Clupea harengus. Lineage (NCBI taxonomy): Eukaryota > Metazoa > Chordata > Actinopteri > Clupeiformes > Clupeidae > Clupea > Clupea harengus. The sequence goes on from NC_045168.1 coordinate 20,083,974, forward strand.
GTGTTGTATCGTTGTGCTTGTTTTATACAGCAAGACAACAATGATATAATGTTGATTTTCCATCCAAAATATAATTTGGGTTGAGATTTCAATGTTGAATCCCAATTACCATAAATAATGACAGTATAGTAATACTGATGAGAGTGACACTGAAATTACATTGATTTATAATTCCTTCATAGTGTGTGATTGAGCATTGTTTTGTAGTTGACAAGATGACAGCAATGACATTGAAAAGTTATGGATTTATGAGTGACCGGGAATTGTAGTTGACTGGAAGACCATCATGTGGTAGAGCAACTGCGCCCCACACATCCCCTACAATGAATTCATGACAGGTAAGCATGCATTTATTCATCTAAAGTTTGAATAAACACCTACACAAAGTAAATTCAGCCAGTAACCTAGCCTTAGTTTACTGTAGGGTTTAGTATAATAGTGGTAACAGTAGCCATAAATGACACTTTTCAGCCTTGACATTAAGGCAGTAAAACTTCACGGATATTTAATGTGTTAGCGTAATGTTAGCTTGCTAACTAAACTTATAACCAGCTGACTTAGCAGCCTTTGATGTTAGCTAACGTTAGGTTAATGTTAGCTCAAAGATGGAGAGAAAGGCAAGCATAGCCCTATATTTTGAAGAAACAACCCAAATCTGAACTATTACAGAAGCCTAGAAGAGGATTATTTCTTCTGACGATTATGTTAGGTTTTGCTGGCGAATAACAGATACAAAAAGGAAGACGTTATTCCATGATAGGACGCTTAATTAACAGAACAAACAGTTCCTCATTTGCACGACATGCTGGGATGTATATCACATACCGCAGAACGCTACAATACCTTATGTATTGTTCAATACTATCCGAGTGTATTGCACAATATCCATGAGAAAGCAAATCAAATCACGAATAATAATATAATATCAAGTCAAATGCTTGTAAATCATTTATTGATTACATGGATATGATATCCACAATGAATAATTTATACTTAATTGCTGTAGTTTAAAATTGCTACCATTGAAATCCTGTTTTTCGATTTCGATAATAACTCAAGGTGCAAAAAGTGATGAAGAACAGAGTACGTTGATTAAATGAAATGAGCGTTGGCGGCAGAATGTTGATTCATAGTTTCAGTGATCGTTTGCTCTCTGGGTTCCCGTCTCCCTATGCAGAACAAAACCAACACACAGCCTGAAGTCGTTAGTGACGCATCACCTTGGCCGTTGGCATGGAAACTAAAGATGATTGACGGGTGGATTGGATCGGGGGTTTATTTTCCGGTCGGGAACCCGTGTCACTCCTGTCTTATCTGCTCCACAATGGTCTCGGACAGCTCCAGCTTAACCTCCCAATGCTCTAAAGGGGAAGATATGTTCCTCCACAGCTGCCATCGCTAACCGTCTGCCCTCCCGTGCCTGGAGAGCAATTGTGCGCGTGTGCCAGTGCTCAAGCAGAATTTAATTTGGTCTCTCCGGGGCTTGAAAGAAAAGGCTTTTGACACAACACTTTTTATGAAATCACACAGGCCAGCACATGTTGATCTAATCACCCTCACACTTGGATTAAAGGGCTATGTGACTCGTATTGATTTCTTTTTTTACTCTTGTTTTCATGGCGGAGGAAAGGATAAATGTATGTGTTTGCAGCAGGTGTTAAGCTTTGACTGCATGAGAGCACATCAAAGCGAATCATGTGCATTTGTAAAACATGATTGTGTTAAAAGTCAAGCATGGCAGTCCTATTTTGTCCATGTCCTCGTGAAGGGAAATGTCATGATTTTCTACCTCTGGGGCCAAGACATCAGAGCTGGAGTCCACTCTCTCTCTCGGCTTGCAGGGTAGTGGGGCTGGCGAGGTAGGATATATTCCCGGTGATTGATGAACAAATACGGACGGTGTTTGCTTCCTCCGTCTCCCTCTGGAGGTTAGAGACAGATGGGCTGGAATTACAGCCGAGGGACCTTCGCTCTGGTTACTGCAGTGCCCACTGCGGAGAGCCGGCCGACAGTCCACCCCCCCCCCCCCCCCCCCCCCCCCCCACACACACACACACGCACACACACACGCACACACACACACGCACACACACACACACACACACACACAGACACACACAGACACACACACACACACACACACACACACACACACACACACACACACACACACACACCACACCACCTCTGCCACATCAGAGAAGCTGGCTCAGGCCCCCAACTGCCACTGGAGGGATGCGTTTTGATCAGGGTGAGAGAGTGTGTGTGTGTGTGTGTGTGTGTGTGTGTGTGTGTGTGTGTGTGTGTGTGTGTGAGTGGGAGGTGGGGGTGTGAAGGGGAGTGTGGCTCCGGGGCATTTGGTGTCTCTGATTCTGTCACGGTGCTCACTCAGCAGTGCAGATTTTTGGCGTTGCGGCACCATTATTATTTTTTTAGACTTGAGGATGCTTGCTGATGCAACTTTGTGCGTTGTGTGATTTAACGCATGCAGAAGGGTGTGGATAATTTTCACGAATACCCCTCATCCCCTGGTCTCTCTGACTACCTCTTCTTGTACCTTCTAAATATCTCTCTGTTTCTCTCTCAATAAATCTACTCTTGTTAGTTCCTTTGGTTCTTTCACTTCATTTGACCTATCTCCTTAGGCAGGGAATGATGGTACTGCAGGTGAGTGTATTTTCAGGCTTGGGCTAAGTGTTTCTGCTAAGTGTTTAAATGAATGATGAATGATTAGCCTCCCAGCTAATGCCTTCCTGCCAAGGTGATTCATGTCCTCATGGGCCTTTTTAAGACTGGCGTGTTCTTTGTACTCCAGTTGACTTTTTGTTTTATTTATTTATCTCTTTCATTTTAGCACAACTGCCATGTTGCGGCCATCAGAATGAATTCAACTTTAATTCAAGCCGCTGAAAAGAATGTATTTTTAAATATTACCCATTTTAATGTTTCACATCTTGAAATA
>NC_045168.1:20091935-20094435 GCF_900700415.2 Clupea harengus
AGGCTTACAGGGAGGGAGGAAGGGAGAAGAAGGAGGAGGAGGAGGAGGGAGAGCAGGTTTGAGAGCAGTAGTTTGAGTGCGCTGTGATTATTCTGAGTGGAAAAGCTGGTGTTGAGTTTGGTGAAGATTTGGTGTTTTGAGGAGTTTGAAGTGCATGTACAATTTTGGAGGGCTTCAACACGAAAAGCTCTTAGCGACCACTTGAGTGTAAGTCTACTGAGGAGGGAAGAGTGTGTGGAATGGGGGTGGGGGTGTTTGGGAGGGTAGGTGTGGACAGCAAAGCAAAGGCAAAAATACATGCACTCTCCTAGGCATCTACTTCCATGTTTTGACAGATAAACACATTTTTACACATTCACAAACAAGACTTCCTTTCCTCCACAGGCAGCAGTACAAAGATAAACGCACACACATACACACATACACACATACGCACACACGCACACACATACACACACACTCCTGAGCTCATTCCGAGGACGATGACGAGGAGCAAGTGTGAGGTGGATTGGTCTGAACCAAGGTAAAGGGAGTCAAGAAGCTCCAAATAAAAAGAAAAGTGAGAAGAAGGAAGAAAAAAATAGAAAAAAATAATTAAAGAAACAAAAACAAGCTTTGGTTTGGATGCGAAAAATGCGTCAAATACAATGAGGTACCATGGACAGGCTTACAGGGAGGGAGGGAGGGAGGGAGAAGAGAGGTGGATTGGTCTGAACCAAGGTAAAGGGAGTCAAGAAGCTCCAAATAATCTCCATTATCGATCGATCTGCCTCAGGCTCCAGGGGCAAGCAAGGGAGTGCCAAACACACGCAGCCAGCGACGAGTGCTGACGGCTGGGTATCCACGTGAGCGATCGCCCCTCTTCTCCCAATCGGTTTGCCATAATCATAATGGATGCGCAGCTGCCGTAAATATCCCACAATGCCACTCAGCCACTCAGACAGTGAGCCGCGCGGAACGACCTCTCCCTCAAATGCCCATGTTCTATTAATAATACATGCAGAGAGAGAGAGAGAGAGAGAGAGAGAGAGAGAGAGAGAGAGAGGGAGAGAGAGAGAGAGAGAGAGAGAGAGACAGAGAGTGGGGATGGGGGAGAAAGGTTGAGGAGGAGTAAAAGTAAACACATCAGGCCTGGAAGCTACTTGAAGTGGTGGAGAGAAAGAGAGAGAGGGTGGTGCAAAAAGGTAGAAATAACAAAGAAATCAGACATTGAGTGAGGGGGAGGAGAGGGAGAGAGAGAGGGAAGAGGGAGAGGGGGAAGAGGGATATTGAGGGGCTGTTGACATCACATTAAGGGGTTCAGCTGCGATGTCACAACTCAGCTGCTGAGTGCCTGTGCTGGGGTGAGATGGCAGAAGATCGCTACACACACACACACACACACACACAGACACACACACACACACACACACACACATTCATACAGAAATACACAAACAGAATCACACAATACACATCCAAACACACACATAAACACACACACAACTATATGCAGACACGATTCCTGCTGCCAGCCTTTATGGCAATGCACACACATTGAGCCAACACACACACACACACACCACACACACACACACACACAGACACACACACACACACACACGCTAACATACACACAGACACACGCACACACACACAAACACACACACATACACATATGCACATATTCCCCTCATCCAACTGAACTGAAGAAGTAACGCACCTTGAATCAGGTCCCTTGGTGGTCCTACATGCATAGTATCTTTCATCATTATGTCCTACACATGCACATGCACATGCACACTTATAGACATTCACACACACACACACACACACACACACACACACACACACACACACACACACACACTCTCAGGCGAGGAGATTCCTCCTGTGTTTTGGTATTGAAGTGCAAATAGTCTACTCAGAAGCTCACACACACACACACACACACACACACACACACACACACACACACACACACACACACACACACACTCAGGGAGCACTTGCATTTACAGTACGCAAGCACAAGCTCCTTTGCCTACGTCACAGTTCTGAGACGCATGGAGCGTGTATAAGCGATAAAAGCTGCGCAGAATGGGATGTGTGAATGGGCACGGCAGGGAGTCTGTACACACACACAGTGAGAGAGAGAGAGAGAGAGAGAGAGAGAGAGAGAGAGAGAGAGAGATCTCAGAGTGTCTGCCCGGTGGCTATTCAGCAGAGCAGAGGAGCATGAGCCCGCACACACACACACACATACACACACACACACACACAGAGAGAGACAGAGAGGGAGAGAGAGAGAGAGCTCTCAGAGTGTCTGCCCGGTGGCTATTCAGCAGAGCAGAGGAGCATGAGCCCGCACACACACACACACACATACACACACACACACACACACACAGAGAGAGAGAGAGAGAGAGAGAGAGAGAGAGAGAGAGAGAGAGAGATCTCAGAGTGTCTGCCCGGTGGCTATTCAGCAGAGAAGAGGAGCATGAGCCCGCACACACACACA
>NC_045168.1:20099435-20119435 GCF_900700415.2 Clupea harengus
AGACTGTGATTGGTGTGAGTCCAGCCCCCGTCAGGTCCCTTGAGTGAAGGATATTCATCAGCAGCATTAGAGCTATGGAGTGGACCCCTCCTCCTCTCCTCCCCCTCTCTTTTCATCCCTCTTTTGCTCTCTCCATCTTTCTCTCCCCTCTCTCTTTATCTCTCTCTCCATTTCTCTTCCTGCCCCTATCCTACACCCCTATCCTACACAGAACTTTGGTCATCAAACTAATGCTCTCAAATACAGTGGTGTGTATACGTGTGTTTGTGTGTTTGTGTGTGTGTGTGTGTGTGTGTGTGTGTGTGTGTGTGTGTCTGTGTCTGTTCAGGGAAGCAAGGAATCAACCTCAAAAAGGTACATCAGCTGGCTTTGGCTAATGTACATCACCTCTCATGTGGAAGCATTTCTAAAAAGATATCATATCATATCCACACACACACACACACACACACACACACACACACACACACACACACACACACACACACACACACACACACACACACACACACACATAAACACACACACACATAAACACACACGCGCAAACACTCGTAAAAACACATTCCCTCTTGCACAGACAGCAAAGATTTTTTTTTAAAATATTTAAACCTACGCCAATCTTCAGAAGTCTTAGGGTCCTCGTTACTGGTGACCCATTTGTGGGGGAATATGCGCATTTCATGCGATTACTGCATCAGAGAGAGGGGGATCTCACACACACTCACACACACACACACACACACCCAAGCACATACACACCCCCGCACTCACACACAAATCCACTGTGAAAGTAACAGCATACATAGTGTGACCTTAAACAGATTTCGGTGTGATGACAATTAGCCAGTGTAATGTTTCTCAACGCTCTTTTCAAAGGTGAGAGAGCAACATCATTATCTCTTTAAAATAACTTACTCTAACTGAAGTTCAAAGAATAGGTCTTTACTTCTTGTTCTGGTTTGCCAACAAAATAATTGTTATAATGTATATATATATATATATATATATATATCAGGCAGCTGCAGCCCCTGAGAACACTTTTCTCACTCACACATAAATATATAATATAGCACTAGTTAATAACAGTCGCATGTAATGTTGATTGGTTTAGTTCACAAATTGTATTGCACAGTATGAACTGGGCTGAAAGCTCCCAGCACGTCACTATACTCAATTACCACTCTGACTTTGAAGTGTATTTGCACTAACGCACTGGTCTGAAACTGTATCATAAACTCTAACAATGGCATATTGGCTTTACTGATATTTGTTTAGGAGCTAATTGGTTGACCAGGAACCTTTTGAAAGTTAATTGGGTGAGTAGGGGCCAATTACACGCTGATTGGTTGAATCTGGGATGTTGCAGCCATTTACAATGTAGTTCCCAAACTGAGGCACCATAGAGTAAACTTAGAGTGACTTAGAGGATGTTGTATTGCTCTATCTTCCTTTTGCAGCATGACAAGCTCAAATCTCTCACTTGTGTATCCATCCTAGAAACATCATATCCTACATGTGTCCCATTTGGGCCCATAATGACTAGATAAAAGTTCAGTGACTTAATGAATAGTGTTTACTGAATTCCTGATAGTTTCACTCCGCTAACCAGATAAACAGTAGATTTGGTATGGGTAGTCTGGCTGGTACAGTCAGAAGCATTGATACAAAGAAGATAGTGGCTATGGAAGATTATGGATATATGATACATGATAAACTCTTCTGGACATGTCAACATAATGGCCTTTTAGTTACTATATTTTACCAAATATCACAAACAACTTCTTCTCACATCAGGACTTGATATGGAAATGTGGACAGATTGAGCTTGTTAAATGCAGTGAAAGGCGTGGCAAACGGAGCCATATTGAACCAGACAGGCTGAGGCTCTCCCTCTAATCAAGCGTCTCTTTAAACACCTGAGACCCACATCAATAACACAGCACCCAGACTGCCATGGGACAGCAAGAGGGTCCAAGGGTGTGTGTGTGTGTGTGCGTGGAGGGGGGTGGGGGCGGGAGTGGGGCCTTGGGGGAGTGTGTCTGGTTTATTAAGTGCGACCTTCAACCCCAAGACCAGACGGGGCTGCTTAAGCACCACTGTCACACACACAGACAGAAAGACAGATACACATGCACCCCCCCCCCCAAACACACACACACACACACACATCCATATCCATTGTCATGCCCCAGCCCCAGTGACAGAGACTAACATGGTCAGGTAGTGGCCAGATGGCACTCTGTAACCCTATGGGACTACATGCTAATCCTCTTGGTCAGTCACTAAAAAGACAGACATTTCAAACAAATTGGTACACACAATGCACCAAACACATATACACACATACACACATACAGCATTAAAGAATGAAGTAAGCTGCTGCCATGGGCAACATCACCCATCAGCTTACCCTGCCCAGTCCTTTTTTACTACAAAACCCTCCCGAAGCTCTGTCGCTCCAGTTAGGAGGTGAGCTTGAACACACCCTCCTGCCGCTCATCCAAGTAAACACACACTGGCCTAAAGCGAGCGGAGACAGTCCGCCCAGTCTCCCTGGAGACCCAGACGGAACCACGGGAGAGGCCTGTGGAGCTCTCATCACAACGGATGAGTCACGCAAGCTTGGCCTTCTTTTTTAATCAACTCATCTCCTCTTCACCCCCAATTCATAATGAGGCCTAACGCTCTGCCAAAGTGGTCCATTAGCGCAGAAAAGAGCTATGCTAATTTCTGCTCTGTGTTCAAGTGGAACTTGTTCGGCTGTCTTCTGTATATGTGTGTAGCGGGAGACATCGCAAGTCTTGCCAAACACACTCAAACACACAAACACACACACAAACAAACAAACACATCCGCAGTGATCCTCAAAATAACACACCCACCAACACCATGTCCACACACACGTCCTTAACCACAACATTGGTAAATTATAATATTTTATTTCGCATAACCTTTATTACACAGTGACTATGCCATAATGCACAGTGTAACATACTTAATATCAATATGTCAACAGCACATCTCCGGCCAAAGGCCTAGTTCTAACACCAGACATGTCTGCGCACTCTGTCTGGGCATTGTTACACCAGATGTTACCCATATAATGCAACTACAGCTCAGCAATGACTGTATGTAATAGTGTGACTATATAGTTGCCTACAGTGTGAATATAACTGCAGTCATCCTGACCTTAGAATCATTGAGAGCAAAGCAAGCGTACCTTTTTCTTATGTTTTGCCCAGAGCCCTTAGTTAAGTGAAACCCATCTCCTCTACCGTTCATTCGTCTTCCTATCTCCCTCTTTCTTGCTCCTCAAGTCCCTCTCTCCCAAATAGGATTGACATATCGACCTGATGAGACTTTACTAAGTGAGTCCATTAGGTGCTGAAGAGACAACACGCGCTGAGACACACACACACACACACACACACACCAACACATGAGACACACACACACACACACACACACACACACACACACACACACACATACACACACACACACCTCTACCCACACACACACAGTAAAAGCATGTTAACACCATGTTTACAGTGTCCACACTTTAACTCCTCAGGCAGCCATTAGTCCATTAGTGCTGAATTAAATCGGCTTGTCTCCTGCTGTGGCCGATGCTGTGGAGGTCCTGTCCTGATCACAGTGGCCACTCATATCACTGATGTTTGTGTGGCAGGGTGGATATGACACTGCACCCGTCTCCTATGTATCAGGAGTAATTGGGGCTGAGGTATAAGCCCTGGAGATAATACCAGTCAATGGCCTGGGCCCCCTAAGCTTTAAACTCTTCTGCCCCTTCCCCCTTTCCTCTTGCTCTCTTTCCTGCGTCATGCTCTCTCCTCTGCATTTCCCACCTACTCGGTTGCCAGTGGTAAGCTCAAAGGGCGTTTGCTCAGTTGCTGTTCCTCAGAGAGTTTTGTTTTCTGTATTGTTTTTTCGTGTCGACTCAGCTGGTGTGGTAAGGCTATGTATGTACATTGGCGTAAATTAGCTACGCCTGTGTAGTGGGTTTCGACACTGAATGCCGGTGGGGCTTAGACAGTGGGGCATCCCATTCACGAGCTAGTATGATAAGCTTTATTGCACCTGAATCACCGTTTCACCTTGTTTGCAGTAAGGTCAGTGTCAGTGTCGTCAGCCATGATGTCTAGCCCTGTTTCTCTTTGAAGGTATATCATAGTTATATTTATTATGAATTGGTACGATTTAAAAATGTAAATAAATGTTATATTTGGGATCATTTGGGTTTTCAGTGTTCTTATTTTTTCAGTTTAACATTCAGCTTTGACGTTCGTTCAATAAAGTTTACCTGCTTGAACAACCACGTCTCTGGCTCATTAGTAGGAACTGTGGGGAACTCCGTTATCGTATGTGACTGGGTGCAGTACAGATGAAAGCATAAGACTATTTCCTGGGTTAAATTCCCTGGGTGGAATAGTCAATGTATAGCTACCCTGCATTGCCAGGTTACATATGCATGCTGTATTGTGTCTGTAATGAAGTGCCTCATTGCTCATAATATGAATAGTTCATGTGTGTGTCTTTTAAAGTGGTTGTTTATTTCCTCATATATTATATATTGAGTGTATATCAATGAAAATACACGTCATTTATTGTATAAGAGAGAAATGATTGATGGACGTTTTATCTTGTGATTGTGTGTGTGTGTTCTTGGTGTATCACGCAGTGTGAGCCTGTGTGTTTGACATGTCCATCATGTCTACTGGATATGTGTGTGTGTGTGTGTGTGTGTGTGTGTGTGTGTGTGTGTGTGTGTGTGTGTGTGTGTGTGTGTGCCCTGTGGCAGATGTGTAGGGCTGCGTGTGCCAGGTTGGCACCTTTCGTGTGTATCCTGAGGTGCACTGGCTGAGAGACTGACCACTCAATCTGTGGCACGGTTTGCTGACAGGTTCTGGGTTCGGCGTGACAAATGACTAGCTTTGGCACAGCGCACTGCCTCAGCACCACCATGGCTAAATCGGTTTCCATATGCAAAGCCTGGGAGGGCACTTAGCAACCTTACCGACATGGTTCGCCTTAGTGTCAGCCATGATGGCTAACCAGAAGGTTATTTAAAAAAAGTAATTGGTAGAGGATGGAGTTGGGTAGAAAATGAGGGGAATGCATTCAGTGCTTGATCCCAAATTGATCTCTAGATCTTTGGATTAAGTGTCTGTCGCTATCTTCTCTTACCAAGCAAATCAATTGATTTAGTGTATGTGATTACTCTGTTTCTCTTCTCTGTGTGGGTCTGTGTGTCTCCATGTCTTTGTCTCTCGTCCTAGTTTTGTGATTGAGTGTGTGCATGTGTGTGTGTGTGTGTGTGTGTGTGTGTGTGTGTGTGTGTGTGTGTGTGTGTGTGTGTGTGTGTGTGTGTGTGTGTGTGTGTGTGTGTGTGTGTGTGTGTGTGTGTGTGTGTGTGTGTGTGCGTGTGTGTGTGTGTGTGTGTGTGTGTGTGTGTGTGTGTGTGAGTGATAGAGAGACAGAGAGAGATGGTGGGGGCAATACTGTGTCAAAACGGCAGCAGAGGTCAACAGAAACTGAAATTAACTTTCAAACAGAGTGCAAGGCGTTTAGACCTATTAGAGTCTCATTCTTTGGCAAGGTGAATTTTAATCAGGAGAGATGATGATCTTTTTCAGCCAGGACAGGGAAAGTAGCACAGCGGTGGCAGAATGTATGCACAAAATGTCACATTTGAAGTAACAGACGTTTTGATTCTTTGTATATGTAGTTTCCTATTACTGCATGCCAGCATGCTATGTTTTATATGTATATTTTTGTTATGCCACTTAACACTATATATATATATATCTGTGTGTGTGTGTGTGTGTGTGTGTGTGTGTGTGTGTGTGTGTGTGTGTGTGTGTGTGTGTGTGTATATATCTTGCTGTGAGAGGCTTTTGTATTTGAGAGTGTATGGAGGAGTCTCTGTATTGAGTGGGGGAGGGAAGTTTTCCACTGCCAGTTCACTAGTTCGTCTGTCAGGATGCTTGATTTAGAACACATAAAGTAAGCATGTTCTGCTTGGTAGCTGGCCGTGGTCCTGAAATGTCTATAACGGAGGCCATGTCTGCTGACAACCCCTATGAATACTAGTGTAAAAGAAAGAGAATGGAGAGGAGGTGGGATGTATCATTGGGATCATATTTTTACTCTTATATGAACTGTAAGTATGCGGGTTCTGTTCCGTTATTGTTCACCTGTTGTTCCCAATTGAACACACTGTTTGTGTGTGTGTGTGTGTGTGTGTCTGTGTGTGCGTGTGTGTCTGTGCAGTTAATGAGAATATTGAGCTAAGGTGCCCTGACTACATTATTTACACAACACAGCTCCCCTTAACAACAAGTCCAGTCCCTTGAGTATTGCCAGTGTGGTTGTGCACATGTATGTGTTGTGTGTGTGTATTTGTGTGTGTCCTCTTAACAGCTATGTCATCTAATAGTCTATGTACAACACATTTCCCTCTCTCTTGTAATAACACCATGAGTGGATACACTTTAAAAAAAGACAAGAGCCTATTGTATTTGTTGGATGCCATTCCTGAGTTAGGTAACTCCTTCTGTAGTGGCATTGCTGACTACCTTCAGTTAAGTTTTTGAAGTGTTTGGTTGGCAAGCTTGAAATAAAATGAACACAGTACATTCTTTTCAAGCCACGGTTTGCCTTTTCAAAAATGGGCTAAAGCATACTTACATAAAGTATTTAGACTTTCACAAAAGCTACGTCAGAGATAGTGATGACATTGGGAACATCAACAATCTTTCTTTATGTGATTGTTACTAAACTAGATAGATAGATAGATAGATAGATGGATACTTTATTAATCAAGGGACATTTTAGTTTAGTTTTAAACTACTCCTCCATTTTGCTGCTGTGTCTAGTAAACTCAAGCCCTTCCCTCAAAGACTAAAGGGAAGCAAGGTATGTGAGAAATGACAATGATTGAAGACCCCCCCCCCCCCCGCCCATGAAGCCGAAATGTTCTGGAGTCACCAGATTAACATTAGTGATTTGTGGACACTACTAAATCCATGTCTATCCATGTAAGAAGCCAACGTGCAGCAGGTAAACACTCTGTATGGAAAACATTCTGATGTGTCCTCTCACCAAGAACACACCAATAACTCAACCTGAAAGGTTAAACCCTGGTCCCTGGTCTCTTAATCCACTACCCCCATAGCTCCATAGTGACATTACTGAACATGACACCTTTCACTGGCACATCAGTGTTGTACTAAGGGTCCTCGGTGTCAAAAGCACGAATATGTCAGTTTGGAAAAATATCTTACGACCATTCAGTCTCGATGGTGCACTGCTATAAATGTCCCTGTTGTCTCCTCAGATGTCTTCTGTGGACACATCCACTTCTTGTGGATTTCGGTGCGCTTAGTATGCGTGCGGGGGAACAAAAATGATCAACCCATCTGGTTTCACACAGACCAACGTGATCTCCAAAACCTGTTCGTACATATGTATACGAAAATCTTGAAGATACAAATTCGTAACAATACTTACTAAATCAAGAGAAATTTTGGTAGTCTGTCTTCGCCATATTCCGCCATATTGGATTTTTTTATCTCCCATCCACTTCCATTGTACCAAAATGTTTGTAATAACTTGTGTTCTGCGTCATGAAATGCAGTTTTTCTGTTATATTCTTACAATTTAACATTGATTTCTCGTTAAAAATGCAATCATAACACGTTTATTTTACATCGTTTGACTTCACGAAGTGTGTTTCTTCTGTCTCAGTCATATTGGAGTTTTTGAGTTCCCCATCCAATTGCATTGTATCAAAATGTAGGTAAAAACCTGTGTTCTGCTTCCTGAAATACAGTTTTTCTGTTATATTCTTACAATTTAACATTGATTTCTCGTTAAAAATGCAATCATAACACATTTATTTTACATCGTTAGACTTCACGAAGTACGTTTAATCACCATTCACATTGAATGGGGTGACGTCATCTGTTTCGTTGTACCAAAATATGTGTAATTAATTGTGTTCTGCTTCATGAAATGCTGTTTTTCTGTTATATTCTTACAATTTAACATTGATTTCTCGGTAAAAATGCAATCATAATACGTTTATTTGACATCGTTAGACTTCACAAAGTTTGTTTAAGATGAGCATTCACTTTGAATGGGGTGACGTCATCAGTGGTTTGTTTGACCATTTCTGCTTAGATTTTTTTTTAAATTTACAGAGAAGTAGACACTGCGCACTGTAAACCTCGTTATTGTAACTGAAGAATACGTCTGAGGGGCGTCTGTATGGTAGCTGGACTCCACCCTAGTCCTGTCAGTCCTTTTAGCTGTTGTGGGGGCAGGGGGTGAGAACAGAGGCCAAAGGGTGATAGCAAAGTAGCAGACTTACAGTATAAAGGTCTATGTTACTGGGCCTTGTGGGGTCATGCCTGTGACCCTGAGTGTGCTGTGTTGTCAAGGCTTTGAGAAGTGACCCCCCCCTGCAGTGGAGTTAGCTGATGGCCTGTAGCCGAGCATTGCCGGCATTGCTTCAAAAAGACCAACCCTCACAAGGCCCAGATGCCATTTCAGGTAGGGCCCTCAGGGGTTGTGCTGACCAGCTAGCAGGGGTCTTCACTGACATCTTTAACCTCTCCCTCAGCCTGTCTGTACTTCCCACCTGCTTCAAGAGGAACACCACCGTCCCTGTGCCTAAGAACACTAAGGTCACCTGCATGAGTGACTATCGCTCGGTAGCACTGACCTCTGTCATCATGAAGTGCTTTGAGCGGCTAGTCAAATAATTAATTTGCTCCTCACTGCCTCCCACCCTGGACCCTATGCAGTTTTCATACCGGTCCAACAGGTCTTCAAACTATGCCATCTCCCTGACTGTGCACACCGCGCTCTCCCACCTGGACAAAGGGAATACGTATGTGAGGATGCTGTTTATTGACTACAGTTCAGCATTCAGCACCATCATCCCCTCCAGACTCGTCTCCAAGCTCGTGGACCTGGAACTTAACATCTCCCTGTGCAAGTGGATCTTCGACTTCCTGACGGGGAGGCCACAGGTGGTGAGAATCGGTGACCGTACCTCAGCCACAGTGATCACCAACACAGGCACCCCCCAGGGCTGTGTGCTCAGCTCCCTCCTGTTCTCCTTGTTCACACATGATGTTCACACATGACGTGCGGCAACGCACCGTTCCAATCTCATCGCTAAGTTTGCTAATGACACAACCATTGTGGGCCTCATCACTGAGAGGGACGAGTCAGCATACAGAGGGGAGGTTGATACCCTGACAACATGGTGTCAGGATAATAACCTCACTCTTAACATCAGCAAGACTAAGGAGATGATTGTGGACTTTAGGAGGCGGCAGGAGGTGAAGCATGCACCTCTACACATCAACGGATCTGAAGTGGAAAAGTTCAGCTGCTTCAGGTTCCTGGGGGTGAATATCAGCAATGATCTCACCTGGTCTGACCATTTTTTCTGCCATGTTCCTGATTGTTTCCCCTCCCCTATTACCACCTCTAAGGAGACAATTTTATTGTTCTTGCACTATATAAATTAATTGAATTGTAGTCAGTGGTTTAACAGCCTTGGTCAGTGAAGGAATCATTCATATGACGAAGAGGTTGAAATGATGATGCTTTTATGTGCATATATCAATATCACAAGTCAATATCAAGCCAATATCAATATAAAATCGAACCTCTCGAAAAAAAACTGTAACCCTATCGAAAAAGGACATAGTAGTGCACATGACCACGTAACATGCTTCTTGTGTATTATTATTCCTCATAGTCATAATAATAAAATTAGCAGATTTTGTTCAATTTTTTCTCAATGATGGTCAAATATTAGTAGTTAAAATGCACTATTTCGATAGTTTAGATTTATTTTCAGTATTTCCAAGTGAATGAAAAACAGTGAGCGTCTAGCAGCGATTATCATAGACATGCATGTATGTATATACAGTATCCATGACGATTATAGCTTACTATCGAGATTCTAAGTAACATGGAGACAAAACTTTTTCTGCTACTTCACGTAGACCATAAACCTCTGAATATAAAAAGGACTCAGTGAAATCGGGTGAGAAATGTGAACGCTATAGTGTTTTTTATTCAGAAAAACACACAGCTCATCCTCCTCCTCGGTACAGGCCAGTCTTCACCTGTACAAAATGGCGACGATGCTTGTACGTCGCTAGCAAGTCAATGGGGCGTCTGTCTATGGTGGTTACGGAAAGGTTTATAGTGAGATTGACAGGTCAACAACCAATCACGCAGCTAACATAGCTGGCCCATACATAGACATATATATGTCTATGGGCCCATACACCTCGCAAATCCCCTCAGACGTATTCTTCAGTTACAATAACGAGGTTTACAGTGCGCAGTGTCTACTTCTCGGTAAGTTTAAAAAAAAAAATCGAAGCAGAAAAGGTCAAACAAACCGCTGATGACGTCACCCCATTCAAAGTGAATGCTCATCTTAAACAAACTTCGTGAAGTCTAACGATGTCAAATAAACGTGTTATGATTGCATTTTTACCGAGAAATCAATGTTAAATTGTAAGAATATAACAGAAAAACAGTATTTCATGAAGCAGAACACAATTAATTACACATATTTCGGAAACGTTTGAGATTGACAGTTCAACAACCAATCACCAATCACGCTAACATACCTGGCCCATACATAGACATATTTATATATGTCTATGGGCCCATACACCTCGCAAATCCCCTCAGACGTATTCTTCAGTTACAATAACGAGGTTTACAGTGCGCAGTGTCTACTTCTCTGTAATTTAAAAAAAAAATCTAAGCAGAAATGGTCAAACAAACCGCTGATGACGTCACCCCATTCAAAGTGAAAGCTCATCTTAAACAAACTTCGTGAAGTCTAACAATGTCAAATAAACGTATTATGATTGCATTTTTAACGAGAAATCAATGTTAAATTGTAAGAATATAACAGAAAAACTGCATTTCATGACGCAGAACACAAGTTATTACAAACATTTTGGTACAATGGAAGTGGATGGGAGATAAAAAAAATCCAATATGGCGGAATATGGCGGAGACAGACGTTGACTCACGTTGTATTATGGGCGTGGTTAATAATGCCATACCAAAATTTCACTTGATTTAGTAAGTGCTGTTACGAATTTGTATCTTCAAGATTTTCGTATTCATATGTACGACGGCTGATTGAGACCAGGCTGCACAGACGTGTAAATTCATCTCTGTCTCTCCTACTGTGTGTTCTCAGTTTTCCAGGTGTGTTCATCAGTTTGAATCCAGCAGTTCAGTGCGATCTCATAGAGACTGAGGTGTCATGAAAAATCTAAGTTTAGTGTTCCATACGTGTGAGAATTAGTCACCTATTCTCATTGTCACCTTGTCACGAGACTTCACGGACGCAGAGATTGAGTGCTGATGGTTCAGGTTTATTTGACGGATAAAGCCAGAGAGCAGTGAATACAAATAGATAGACGGAGGGTGACGAACAGACAGACTCGGGCAACGAACTAAACACTAATACAAACACTCCAAGAACTCAAAAGAATACTGAAACCGAACTGAGGTACACAGGCTTGTAGCACTGCTTAAACTAGAACTGAGGAATAGCAGGACTAAGGAAAACAGAACTGGCGCTAGTGCGCTAAAACTAAAAACACAGAGTCAAACTCTTGAAAACGAAAGGCCGTAGCGTGGAACACAAAGGCAACGGGTCAAACTCGGACTGGCTAAGCGCAGATTTGCGGAAACTAAGGCAACGGCACTATACCGGACTGAGAAGTGGAGTATTCAGTCTTGAATCTAGCAAGCGCGGAAGAATGTCGAGGTATGTAGTAACGCTGGGTTGTAAGTCCATGTTATACGAGGCCAGACACCGAGTGAAGGGAGTGAGGGGTATAAGTGCAGGAGTGACAGGTGCTGGCCATTAGTACTCCGGTGATTGTGAGAGCGGTGCAGGTGAGCGAGTGGAAGTTGAAGGGGGCGTGACAGGTGCAGGCAGGATCATGCTCTGGCGTGACACACCTTATCTTGTGTATTGTGTGTGAATGTATGTTTTTTATACAATCATTTTCACACTTGTCCCAATCCCATGTACATTTTTTTTAAAACACTTCACCATATCAGTAGACTATGTGAACTAAACTGTGGATACTTTTGCATTGCTTAGAGACAAAATGCAATGACTACTTCTTCCGAAATTCATAGATACCTGTCTCAGTCAATGTTCACCACCAGCAAAACTCTGTGCAACTACACCAAAACTTTCCGTTTAAAACCGGACAAAAATTTTGATCACTGTAGATGGAAAGATGCTGTATTTTGACAGACAAATTAAATTATACACTTGAAATAAGAAGGTTCATACAGTTTTCTGCTTTTTTTTTTAAATATAGATGTAGTTATAGATGTCGCCTGAAGACATTTTCCCACTATTACTGCTGTATGTCATGGGATATCAATGAGACAAAACTGACCCAAAAATGCAACTACAAACAAACACGACTATCTAAAGTGACTTACAACAGCATCTTACATTACCCAGGAATTTAACCCACGCCAGTTACTTGTTATTCAACAACACTAACCACTGTACCTCTGATCACATATGGTAAATTCAAAAGTGGTATCTACAGTATTGTGATAGGCAAACCAGTAGATCAAACATTTTTGATCTTGGTGTCTTGACACCAGATTGCTTTGAAATATTTGTGGAATATATGGATTTTAGGGGTGGATAAGATGTGCTGAAGATTTTTTCTAAAGATTCAAAGGCAAGGGAGAATGTTGCGGTACTGCAAATGTGAAGTTCATAAAAATTTCACCATGAATCAGCAATAGCACCAAAAGTCTCTAGGACAAAAACAACAAAACCAAAATATTCCTCCAGAGGAATGCCGTTTCCCAAGGTTTAAGTGATGTGCTGAGGTGTGTGTCTGTAAAGCTCACTGTGTTAAGAGTTTTAAAAAGGTGGACATGGTATTGACACAAGTGTGAAAACGATTGGACAAAACTGTAAACTGAGAGCATTAGGGCTGCAGGACACTTCTAGTGGTAGCCTCATGTGTTGTTGTTTCACTTACGTACTGGAAAATAATGGTGTCTGCACACTTTTTTGTACTATAGTGTACCACAGAACATTTTGCATGATGCTGTTTTAGGGCTTATAGCTGAATTTCATATTTACTGTATTTTATTTTATAGTACAATATGTAGGAGGTGTCATTTCTTTTCTTTTGCAAATCAACACTAAACTGTGCAAAAATAGAGGATAGAAGCAGCACATAATATATGCATTTTACAATGATTCAAGTTGTCTGTGTTGTCATTGTACATTGAGAAATAAAGTAGTTTAATGGGAGAGAGCATGTACTATAGTTATGGCAGCAGGAGTCACGTTTTGGTGGTTGTAGTGCATTTTGCACCCAAGGTTAACTGATGTGCTGAGGCGTGTGTCTGTACATGGCATTGAGGCGAGTGTGAAAATGATTGTGAAAACTGGAATGAGAATAATGAATTTTCTGTGAACAGATTGTTTTCTCTAGTTCTCTAGCGCAATATGTAATGATCCCTAACTCTATAAGATTGCCACACCAGAGTAAATAAATGCCGTTCACAATAATAAATCTACCTGGACACCGACTATAAGACAGAGTGAGACAGCCTCAGTGTTTACCCCACACAAGTCTTCCTCTTCTCTTTCTATGTCTATGTTTGAACTTTAGGTCTCTCTTTTTCATTGCTTTTTTTCTCATCTTGTCATGACCTGGGGTCAAGTCTTTGTTAGAGCTATATAAATATATGTGTGTGTGTGTGTGTGTGTGTGTGTGTGTGTGTGTGTGTGTGTGTGTGTGTGTGTGTGTGTGTGTGTGTGTGTGTGTGTGCGTGTGTGCGTATGTATGTGTGTCCACTCGTGGGTGGCTTCATGGGGCTCAGAGGGCCACTAATAATCCAACTTTCCAATGTAACATTCTGAACTAATGGTAAATTAACTGCATTTATATAGTGCTTTTTACTCATAGAGCACTCAAAGCACTTTACAGGTTAATGCCACCGATGGCGGAGGCTACTATCAAAGGGGCCAACCTGCACATGGAGAGTGGTTGGAGATTCAATGTCTTGCTCAAGGACACTTCGACACTTGGTGAGGAGGAGTCGGGATCAAACTAGCAACCTTCCGATTGCTGAACGACTCCACTACCTCCTGAACCACTATCACCCGAACTAGGAACGACACATGAAGCAGTTCCTCCCCTTTATCTCTCCTCTCCTCCCCTTTATCTCTCCACTGCTCCCCCTTTCCTTTGTTTTCTTCATTTCTTCATTTCTGCCATTATCAGAGTATGCTGTTTGTTGGCAGCGAAAGTGATTTTCTTTCCTCTCCCCTATTCCTTAGCTATCGGTGTGGTCTCTCTCTCGCTCTCTTTGTCTTTCTGTGTGTGTGTGTGTGTGTGTGTGTGTGTTTGTTTGTGTGTGTGCGCGTGTGTGTAGACTAGTTGGGCTGAACATTGTAGTAGATTTTGTTGAACATTTGTCAACATGGGTTGAATGCGTTGGGATGTGTGTTTGTGTGACTGTGCCTGCCTGTGAATGTGTGTGTGTGTGTGTGTGTGTGTGTGTGTGTGTGTGTGTGTTTAAATCTGTGTGTGTGTGTGTATCTTTGTGTAAGCCCACTGGAAAAGCTCTGCTGGGATGACCACAGCTGGAGCTGGTCAGCTCATTTAGCTGGGACAGCAGACCATGCAAATATCCCACATGAAACTATTAACACAGGCCCAGACCAGACCACAGCATGTGGAGAATTTGGAAGCATTACATGCTGTGAAGGGGATGATGAATCAACACCTGCTCCATAAATGCACAAGCAACACACACACACAACCACACACATGCACACACACACACACACACTCACACACACACACACACACACACACACACACACACACACACACACACACACACACACACACACACACACACATACACACACACACACACACACAAACACACACACACATACACACACAGTCCATACACACAAACAGTGACTGATGAATCTGCTTCCTGAAGAGATCCCATCCTGTGCATTACTAAGTCCAGTAGTTTTGGAAGACATTGATCTCTATCCCCTTCAAAACAGGCCAGACCTAGTCAGATAGTCCTCACTGTGTGGCATGTAGAAACGGTAAAGTGGACAATTACTGATATTCCATGACCGAAATTCCATTCCGAAGAAGAACATCATGCCTATGCAAGTATCTACGTCTGTCTCTGTTTCTAGTGCAGAACTCATCTGGAGCCAGACTGCATGTGTGTGTGTGTGTGAGTGTGACTGCATGTGTGTGTGTGTGTGTGTGTGTGTGTGTGTGTGTGTGTGTGTGTGTGTGTGTGTGTATGTGTTCCTGTGTGTGTGTGTATGTGTGGCGTTAATCTTCGGTGGGTAGCATGTGCCAGGGAAGCAGATTTCCTGCCCAAGTCCATCCTTCTATCCTCCCATTTCTCCCTCCCTGGTTTCAAGCTTCAGTCAGTGTTTTTTCCCCCCGTCTCCATTCTATCACACTCTATTTTAACACTCCTTTTCTTTCCATGTGTTAGTCACACCTCACATTCTTTCTAAATATATCACTCACTCATAATATAAATCTGCTTCTGTCTGTCTCTCAGTCTCCCTCTCTTTCTCTCTCGTTGGTATTCTCGTCCTTCTTCTGTCCTGTTGAATAAACAATGCATTTACAACTAACATTTGTGCGGCCGAGGCCTCATACTCTGATAGTATTTGAAGGGAGAGGTCAAACTGGTCACGATAGCCTGGATAGTGTAAGCCTGTTAGCTATGCTACGCTATGCAGTGGAATGTCATTGGAGAAATGTTCTTATTCCAGTGTGTGTGTGTGTGTGTGTGTGTGTGTGTGTGGATGGGGAGAGGGTTCAGAATGAGAAACAGGACAGGATTTTTGAGAGGTTAATTTAATCAATTTATTTCACAATATTCAGGGGATTTTACGGACAGTCAGTTTTGGTGTACTTGCCAAGAAACCCAAGTCTTAAATAAAAAAACTAAAATCCTCATCAACAAAAGGCACGTACAGAAATGCATAAATCTTTTACTGCTATATTTTGGCTGTGTGACAAATCCTGTACCGCTGTGATTTATCTTACACTAGCCAGATACAATCGATTCAACTCCATCAAGAGTGTTTTCACTACGTTAGCTAATGTTCACTCTGAGTATTAGTCAAGAAATAATTTATTCCTGAAGTAAGAGGATTTTGTTAGAAAAAAAGTAAAAAAAAAAGAAAAATGAGTTTGAAAAAAATTACCGTGACCCATGCCAAATGGAATTAATGTTTAGCGGCCCGCTCTCAATAAAACAAGCTGAAGAGTCCAACACACCAGGCCCCACAGTCCACTTTGGCAGCCATGCTCAAATGAATATTAATTTCAACTGCCGTAACCTTTCTTTAGTGGAGGCAAAAAAGAGAGAAAAGTTCTGAAAAGTTGTACCGGTTCTGCGGCCTTGTGTCATTGTGTTCTCCTTCAGTCACTAAACACCTCACAAACTTTGCTATTTATGACGGACCGGTGACTAGGTTTTTTTTTTTCTCCACAATACACAGCAACGCCTCATAAAATAGAAGAGTGTCATATTAATTATACTCATAAAAGCCCCGTCTGTGGAAGTACAACTTGGGCAACTTTTTACTGACAAAATCAGCAGTTCTTTTCACGCTTATTGCTGCTTTGTTTTTTAATAAGAAAGTTGGAGTCATCTTCATTTTACATAAAAGACAGCATGCAGAACCAGGCATGACAGTATCCCACTGCACACAGGGGCCCTCTGGTTTGCTACAGAACATTTGACTGGCATATTTAGAAATGACAGATGTTACATTTCAAAGCCGTCGCTATGTTTACTAGTATGATGCTAATCTGCTTTTGTTTTTCCATGAAAAGTCCTTTTAGAAAAATATATGCCCAGAGGAGGAAAACTCTCAAATCTGAGTAGGTGGAGGAAAATAGTTTATTTTTTTCTTTTCTATCTGTTTAATTATTTATTTTAGGCTAAAAATAATTGTTTAAGAACTCGTGCAGACTGAAGCTGTGTGTTTTGCTTCGGGTAATATAAAATGTGAGAGACATAAAAATATCTCAGCTGTCAAAAAAAGATATATACAAGAAGGAGTTTGAAACGTTGTCCCTTGTTGCTTCAAATGATTAACACCTTACAAATAAGTGGCAACATTTAAAGGCAAACTCTCCATCTGCTTGAAGCTCTACCTCTCAACACACTTTCACTTATTTGCTGGGTGATAATAAATCAAAACATTGTTGCTAGCTTTTTATGTGCTTAAGATGACACTCTATTCAGTCTGTCAGCTGTATATTGTACATGTGGAAGTGTTCCTTATGAGTATCTGGCCTTGTCGCTGTTTTTTTCTCTATTTCTGTTCACACTATTGTGGGCATTGTGTCAGATTATGCCTGTTTTTCACAAGCAATACTTTGAGTCCAAAGAATCCTCCTCTTTTGGAGATTTTCAATTTGTTTTTTTTTTCCTCTCCTTTTTTTGTGAATGCCAGGGGAAATCAAGTTTAGTGATTTATAGACTTGTGCTCTTTCTGAGGGGGGCCACAAAGGAATTCCCCCTGTACACAAACACATGTCACGACATCAGGAAAAAAAAAAAAAGACACTCCATCTTGCTTTGTTGACAAGGTATCTGTTTCAATGTTGGCAAAAAACAGTCACTACTGTTCTGCTTTATTTAAGGCAAGCAAACCCTGAAAGACATCCCATCCGGCCCCTTAAACTCACAACGTTTGACCCACGGTTTCCACCACCATGAGTGGTGCGAGAGCAGCCATGGTTTCACATAAGGAAAATGCATACAACCTTCTACAGAGAAAAAAAAAATCACGACCTGCTTCAGATGAATGGCACTGGTAGTTTATTCACTCTCTGAGAGTGATGTCAGGACTGTGAACCACTGCATTTCTTCACTATCTGACCTTACGACTGGATTCCCATAAGCTTGTTAAGAAGATTGATCCTTAAACCTGCCTTAACATATACATTGGCAACATAAAAGCGGAGAGAACATAACTATCGCCCACACCCAGACAAAAATAAATAAAAAGAAAGCTGACAGAGGACACTGCAAAAGGAAAATAAATAAACTGTACATTTGAGTGGAACCATATTAAGGGTTATATTTACAGCCACCATTGATGGCTAATTGCCGCCGGAAAAAGCTATTAAGGTACATCAAAAATGTATGTTTCCAATGTTATTTCTTTGGTCACAGAGGAAATAGAAATTATACATTCATAGAGCATTTGCTGTGAGTTTGGGGTTTCCATTCCTTTTTGAAAGTGCAAATTATACCTTGTGCTCCAGAAACTCAAATCTTACCTTGAAAATGGATGCTTCCAAGCAACATTTAGTCATGTATTTAAGAAAGGTTAACATTGTGTTCCTACAGTTTGATCATGATTCCGGTGCCACCAGGGTCTGAGAGTTTGCCATACCCCAACTCCTTCTCTCTGTTCTTCTCCACCCATCTTTTTTTCTCTCTCTCTTTCTCTATCTCTCTTTCTCTCTCCCTTTTACCTAAATTTCCCTTCGGGATTAATACAGTATCCATCTATCTATCTATCTATAATCTCTCTCTTTCTCTCTCTCTCTCTCTCTCTCTCTCTCTCTATCTCTCTCTCTCTCTTTCTCTCTCTTTCTCTTTCTCTCTCTCTCTCTCTCTCTCTCTCTTCATACACACAACACATACATCCACACCAGTGTTTTATTTAGTTTGCCGTAAATGTCCCCTCCTGTGACAGTAAGAATGTAACCGACTAGGGAAAAATTATTGCAAAAAATGTGTATTCTTTGTAATAAAGTAGGTAAGAAGGCTTTGGTTAGCTGTTGTATCAAACATGATGTAATGACGAGTATACCATTGCTCTTGTCAATACAAAGATAGTAATTTCATCGTGCAACATAACCCCTCCTTTCACTCAAATCTCTCAGTTCAGTCTCCTCAGGGCCCAAGAGACAATCTGTGATCGCAGTTACCTAAAATACACTGTGATAATGACAATGACATACCAAGGAAGCTGTTAGCAAAAAAACTCCTCATTTCTGTCACAATACATTCCCTTGTGGTCAGACGTGAAATATTCCTCACATCAAACTGAAATCAAAGAAATATCATAGCGGTGGGAACACAACGTGTATGTGTGTGTGTGTGAGTGTGTGTGTGTGTGTGTGTGTGTATATATTTGTGTGTGTTTGTGGGAGGTTTGGTCTGCTGGAGTGTTTGAGGGGGCAGGTAGGTTACATGGGTGACTGGTCATGGACAGAAAGGGAAATGGAGGGAGGGAGGGAGGCAGAGAGGGGTGTATATCGCTGGGCGGACTGCAGCGGTGGCCGGTCAGAAAGACGGGAAAGAAAGAGAGAGAGCGAGAGAGAGAGAGAGAGAGAGAGAGGGAGAGAGGGAGGGAGGCACGCGCCTCATGCTGTTCAGCACAGAAGTCTGTAATTACACCCTGCTAAGCATTAGTTCACCACCACTCAAGAGTGACTCAGAGAGACAGAAAGACAGAGAGGGAGGAGGAGGGCGAGAGGCAAGGAACGAGGGAGAGAAAGGGAGCTAGACAATGTGGGAGAGAAGAAGAAAGGAGCAAATGAGATGGGCTGAAAGGAGAAGGTGGATGACAGGAGAAAGAAAGAGAGAGGGAGGGAGGGAGGGAGAGAGAAAGAAAGAGGTGATCACAGGCTTTTCTGCTGTACAGTAGGGGGTGGATTCTCAAGAGGCTGAGGCAGAGGCAGATCTGGGGGAATAGGGCTGGAGCCCATCAGCAGCACCTGTCATCTGAAGACACACACACACACACACACACACACACACACACAACACAACACAACACACACATGTACACAACACACACACACACACACACACACACACACACAACA
>NC_045168.1:20124435-20139435 GCF_900700415.2 Clupea harengus
TAAACAACTTTCTTACCATGAGCCTCAAATATGTGCATGAAATAAGAGGCAGCGATGCTCCTTTCAAAGCTATGCTAATTGTATCAGTCAAGAGAGCACTTATGGGTCTTTCTTTTTCTCTTTCTTTCTCTCTCTTACACACACACACACACACACACACACATACACACGTACACACACACACACATATACACGCATACAACCACACACACACACACATGCACAGAGACACACATACACACTCAGAAAGTAATTGTTCTATTTTGTCTTCCATTGGGAATATAAAAAGTTTAAGCGCGTTACTAAGAGGTTGAGTTGATAATTTCATGATAATTACTGGATCCTCTGGTGGTAAATAGCCACGGTAACAGAGGATTACACTTCGGAGCCATTCGGCTTGGTTTAGTTTCCAGACTTCAAAGACAGGTCATCACACAAGGGGCACAAACGACTGACTTAAGTGACAAACGGAAGCATAATGCTATTTAAGGAGAAAATTAGTCAGTGTTTTGGAGCTCGAATTTTTCCCCACCAGCCAACGAGTGGTGAAATTGGACTTTGATACTTTTGGATATGAAATGCTTTGAAGTTCTGCCTGAAGAATATCAGAAAGGGAGTAGGGGGGGGGGGGGGGTGGTTGCTAGAAGTTTTTTTTTTGATTCCTCGACGTCCAGATTTTTTGAGGGCTGTCAGGCCGTGATTCACCCGTTTGGCCGTGCACGTCCGTGGGAGAGATCGCCGGCCCATCCATAGATATATATAAAGGCTAGATGTCTCGTCCAACGGAGTCGAACGTCCGCACATGGCGGCCATCTTGCCCCAGGCAGCTCGCTCACCCATACCATTGTGTTGGTAGTGATATGTACTTTTTAAATAACCATAACTTGCTCAATTTTCAACGGATTTACAAATGGTTTGGTTTCTTACAAACGTTATTAACGTGGTTATAATTCGGGATGCTTTTGGGATATTTTTAAGAAAATAACATAATTATTCATAAGTATGCAGTGTCATAACTACATCTCTGACGTTTATAACAAACCAATCCGTTTAAAAATCGGTTGAAAATTGAACAAGTTATGGTTATTTAAAAAGTACATACCACTACCAACACAATGTTATGGGTGAGCGAGCTGCCTGGGGCAAGATGGCCGCCATGTGCGGACGTTCGACTCCGTTGGCTGGCAACGCGGACGAGACATCTAGCCTTTATATATATCTATGGGCCCATCTGCCTGCTGTGGGGCTGATCGCTTTAGCAGACGGAAGGTCTCAGCCCTGCCTGACAGAGGTCACTCGCCTGTTCCTCTCCACTACACTAAGCCAAAGTGCAGCTAAAATGTTGCAGAAAATATGCTGACGACTGACCAGCTACAGGCCTGACATGCACAAAAGACATTCATCCCTCAAATACCAAGCATTTGTATAGAGTTATAACAGATAGTGGTAGGCCTATACTACTGTGGTATAAAACATATGTACTCAATAAGTAATATCAACATACCTAGAAACTACTAGCTGGATCTTGTTATTATGGGCGGGATAATGTTGGAAAGGAGAGATTAGAAGCACAAAACCTGTTGCCAATGGCAGTAGTCATGAATTTTTTGCAGTGGTCATTATAAAGAAATATCCGAGTTAATATTAGAGTGGCCCATTTAAATCAGTGGAACATTTAGCAACATTCTGACAAGCCGTATAATAAGATAAATTAAAGCAAAAGGATTTGTGTCTTTTTGATTGTAACTTTCCTGTAGGAGGGCCGACTCAATGCCTCAGATTTAAGCATACATCTCATCTCAAGTGGATTTAATCCCTCCACAGCAAGGAAAAAGGGTGGAATTCTTGCCTCTACCAGGGAGTTCCTGTGACTATAATATAGGCCAAGAGTCATAAGGAAGGCTGCTGCAAATGTGTTATGGAAAATGATGTTCTCGCTCTTTTGAAAATTGCAGTATTTTCATCCCCACACCCAGAAAAGGGAGATGAAGTTGGCATCAGACAGGTGTAATGGGCTGGATTGCATTCTGAGTGGACGGTTTGTCTGGAAGTGCCAAAGGTTTCAGCTTGGCGAGAGTCATAGCTCACTCTATTTTCAAAGTCTGATTGAGACGCTCTGCATACACTTTCTCATCTAAGCAATAATGCAACAGGATAGTACTGCGTGCATCCTTGAGAAAACTGAAATGCCATACATTTATACACAAACGTAGTGTATGTTATATATGTAATAACCAGTGACGTATGGTACACCATTGTGAAACTTGTTTTTAAAAACAGAATTAGTTGTTAACGGTTTCTTAGGATGATATGCAGGTTGTCCATCAAATCTGAAAGCCAGCCCCAGAGGTAAACACACACACTAACTAGGAAAACATTTAAAGTTGTTTTCAGTGTTCTGGAATGTAAGCAATTTCACACAGCTTTAGAGCCATGTTAGTCTTATCTCTCTTGATATCATGAGTCAGCTCGAGGAGCTGTTTGATCTAAATCTCAAAATTCCACAGAGGCTTTTCTTTCTGCTGATCTGATGCAAGGACAATTAGGTTGTCTGGCTAACAAAAGCGCCATGTTGTAAAGATTAAACCGTCTGCCCTCGCCGTGCTAGGATCGCGTGCAAGGTAGCTTTTGCCACACGCATAATGGCTGAGAGGTAGTTTCTTTGGTGACTGGGAGATTTCCGAGTGATCTACTTGCGTCCACAAAAGAAAGTCAATGACAATTCATCCCTGCCACAAATGACTGTCTGTGTGTGAAATTAGCACTGCTCTGTGTTTATATATAATATCCCCCAGATGGTGTTCTGTCAGCACTTGGCTGGAGAAAGTTCTTTTCAGCATTTTCTGTTTATGTGTGTGTGTGTCTGTGTGTGTGTGAATGCACACCTGGGAGTTTTTGCCTCTGGATTTCCATATGTGTCTGTGTCTGTGTGTGTGTGTGTGTGTGTGTGTGTGTGTGTGTGTGTGTGTGTGTGTGTGTGTGTGTGTGTGTGTGCATGTGCTTGTACATGTGTGTTTGTGCTTCTCTGTGTGTGTGTCTATGTGTGCCGTTTCTGAGTCACTGCTACTTCTCTGCCGAGGAGCATTGAGCAGGACATGCACCAGGTGCTGGGTGCGGAGGGCAGGGAGTTTTTAGCCCCATTTAGCTCGTTAGTCTGGGGAGGGTTAGGGGAGGGGGCCTGGGGGGAACCACCGTCTGCCCCCGACACTGGAGGAGGATCGGCCTGGACAGATGGATGAGTGTCTGCTCACCTCGGTTTAAATCAAGCCATGACTCAGCTCACCTTGTAATTGGAGGCTGAGGGCATGTATGCGCATAAACTGTGTTTGTAAATGTATAAATGTCTAAGTGTGTGTGTGTGTGTGTGTGTGTGCACGCTCGTGCTCTGCTAATTGGCTGTTTTTCCTTCAACAGGTCTTCCCTACAGATACACACAGATACACATGCACACGGTAAGACTGCCATTATTATTTTTTCATAACAGGTCTTCCGTTCACTTTAGGGCTAGCAATGGGTCATTACACCAGTGTTGGGGTGTACCAAGGGATTTTTCAAACCAACAACAACAAACCACCAACAAGCCAAAGATGTTATCTATATTTACGCCCAAGAATAAAGAAAGAATTTGTGCCTCAGAATAAAGATTCTCTTTTTGGATAAGTCAGTGTAGTGCTTTTATTAACCATTGCATCCATATTTTTGAAAAGCAGAAATTAAAAAAAGGAGATATATTTTCTAGACTACTGTGCTAGTCCTCATCTAACTTGGTTGGGGTGTGTAGGCAATTTCAAAAGACTGTTTCACCCCTACATGCAGCGATGTTTGTGTGTCATGTTGATGTGTATTGTATTGTGCTATGTGCTATTGTTTCACCATCATGCTCAAACACTTGGAATTCCACTGCAGTTAGACTGATAAATAATTAAGTAGTCATTGGGTGGTAACATATGGAATGAAAAACAAAAATCCACGTCAGATTGCAATGTGTGTGTGTGTGTGTGTGTGTGTGTGTGTAGGTGTGTGAGTGTGTGTGTGTGTGTAGGTGTGTGAGTGTGTGAGTGTGTGTGTGTGTGTGTGTGTGTGTGTTAGAGTGTGTGTGTTAGAGAGAATATATGTGCCCTTATCTAGTGTAGCAGCTGGACAATATCTTAAGATCAATGCATTCAGCATTGCAATCGATGATGGTATACTTTCTGCATTCTGCTCTCTAAAAAACCTGCAGCTGGGTCTTTAAATCCATGGCAATTGTGAAAAACATGTGAACTGTGAAAAACACTATTTACTGCAATATGGCAGCTAAAAAGATCCATTCTTCAACCACCAGCCCACTGATTTTGATTACAGGGTAGAGTTTTATATACAGGGGAAAAATATCACAGTACTGATCTTTTGTCACTGAGGACCCCACTTATAGCAGTCAGAGCTTGGACCGCTATGACAGGGAGTATTCATACGCAGTGTACTTCTCTCATGTTGGAGGGTGGTTCCTCATTGTGTGTTTCTGGGTTTGTCATTAAAGATCAGCTTGTGGCTGTTTGGTGAAACGCCTTCAGCAAATCGCATTAGAAATTCTAATTCCTCTCCTAATGAATGGATGCTTGTCATTAGCGGAGCTCGGATAGAGAGAGAGAGAAAAGAGGACAGAGAGGAAAAGCAAGAGAGAGAAAAGAGGAGAGATTAAGAATAAAGAATTCTCTTTGTGCACTGCGCGCCACACTCCCATGGAAATTGGCGTCGGGAGAAAAAACAGATTGGCGGTGCTGGTCGGCTCCGGGCCGAGGCCGAGTCTGGGGCGGCGGTCCGGTGAGGTCTCGGTATTTGATATCGTACATGAAAGCTGGGAGTGATGGGGATCGGAGTGCAGGAAAGACTCAAATCCTGGATGAGAGAAACCCAGGCTGACGCGGAGAGAGATACAGAACACCTCTCTGAAGCTGAGCTGAGCTGTGTCGTGTTTGCAGGTGGTGGAGCCACTCAACAGGTGCTCAGATCTGGGATTTGCCATGAACATTTTTGGGATGCTGTGTGTAACTGGGGTTTTGGGGAGTAGACCAAATGCCTGGATTTTTTTTTTCATAATTTAATCCCCATTAACCCTGCAGTTTAAAGACCATCCCATGTACTGTGTCATGGATTATGATTCAAAATTATTTCTTTGTGTATGTTGGTGTTGTCCAATGGTGTTGACCAATGGTGTTTACCTAAGCCCAAGAGGTGGTGATGCTAACATATGTTCTTGTCATGGAAATTCATTATGTCTTCATGTCATTGCAGCATCAACATCAATGGACAAACTTCTTGTTTTTTGCTAAACGCTTCTCTAACCTTAATAGTTCTCATTGCAAAGCATGACTATAGTCAGTGCTGGTTTATGTGATGTGATTTTTTTATCCCTTAGGCAATGGAACAGATGCAAAGAATCTCCGTTCTCGCTTTATCTGTCGCATTATTGTTTTACAGAGACTGTTTTTATCATCTTTATGAAATAAATATTTATTGTATTCCTCAGTGTGTGCTGTCATCACTGTCATCCCTAAGGGGGGCTGGCCCGATATTGTTAGTCCCCACCTAATTTACCACAGTGTGACAATACGAATAGAAAACAAAAGCATCAGTCAGAATAGTGCCATAGCTTCAAACCAACCTCTTTGAACTCCACACAACACATAGTTTTACAAAAGTTTGAAACTAAAATGGCTTTTCTTTGTCGGAGCATGAATTTTACTGACAAAAAAACATCTCCTGTGATGTTACCTGACAATGAATGTGCAGTCGGTAGTTATAATAATTTTGGCTTAAACATGAGAAAGTGTTTTGCGACTTCTCAATAATAACGGTACTAAAACTCTGACAACGATTAGAGTTTGTTGAATCTCTCGAAAGGAGAGAATTAACTAGTTAATAAAGAATGAATATTTGTTGCCAGTTTTGGATGTTGGCAGGGTCTCATTTGTCCCGTCATAATATTAAAGCTCCTGCCAGCCAAGGACGAACGGGCTGAATGAGCGAGTGAATGTTAAATCTGTCCGTGATAATGAGCCCTTTCGGGTCGGCCCATAGCGAGGACTCTCACTGCAAGTGAGCGCAGGATTTCAGGCTGTCGGGTAGCCACTGTGGTCTCTAATTTGGAGCACGACAAAAAAAACGAGAATAGTGGACGTAAAGGAATCTTTTGCTCTTGAATTATCACTCTCCCTCTGTCTTACATTGCCTGTCAGTATTACACACAAACATAAAAACCTCTCTTTCTCTCTGACATTCTCTCTTTCTCTTAGTGTGTTATTTGTGTTACTGGCTTTAGCCCTGTGAAATATGGCACTGCAAAGTCTGGGTTATTCCACACATAAAGCCTCCTGCTGTTGTGCGGAGAAAACTGCCACTTTAAGCCCCCCATCCGCTGCTAATGCCTGATCCCTCGGCCCGCAGGTAAAGCGGACGATTTGTCAAAGTGTGGGCTGCCATTCTTTCTGCTTCCTGCCAGACGGGTCTGTGAACACATGACAGCCAGAAACAGCATAGCTCCTGTGTGTAGAGCCGCCTTTTCTTGCTTTGAAGGTGTCCACTGCGGAGAGAGCCCTGGAATGGAAGCAAAAGGTGGCGCTTCTGCAGCCAATGCACCAGAGATCATTGTGAAAGGGAACTGGCGAAAGGGCCTGTAGTAATTCTGCTATCTTGTCAAAGAAGACCAAAAATAAACGTGTTGTTTGTTTATACTGTGTGAGGGGGAAAAAAAGTGAAATGGTTGTTTGCTTGTTAAAGCTTTTGTCGTCGTTATACTTCCCTCTCAGGGACGTTTATGACTTTGGCACAAAAGTGTGTGATTTTGGCACGGGAGATTGTATGCACAGGGGTCAAGGTACGACCCCTGGCACCATCTGGCCGCAAGACAGGCTGAAGAACATAACTTTTAACCTGAGCAGGTGAATCCGTGCACTCTTTTTCATTGTAGCCTACCCTCAGAATCTTTAATGAGACGCAACACCACACCACACCACACCACACCACACCACACCACACCACACCAAACTGGTGACTTCCACATAATTCCTGGAGAAACAAAATAAAAGAAGAAACACAAGCTCATATGACGAAAGCAGAGAAAATCCACCCCTTTTGGCTTTTTCGGAAGGAAATAAAACAGGGCGCCTGGCATTCGGGAGTAATTTGGCGTGAAGTAAAAGGCCCTGTGATCGCTGAAGCTGATTTCCTGTTATTAGGGAAACTCAGCGTGATGATGATGCTCCTCTGGGCCCGAGCTCCTCCACTCATCTGATTACTTAACCTCATGCCGAGACAACACAAGATGGAAATTGAGCTGAAAAGTGGGGGAAATTTGTCGGAAGAGCGTGATTATTTCCGTGTTGTTGGAGGGTGCTGGTTGTTATTGGGGGTGTGAGAAAATCATGTAAACGCAGTGGTTGGCACTAATTTAGGACAGACGGCTTATCACAGATTGACTGTGTTGAGTATCAACTGGGGTCATTGTAGAATTCATTTTCTAGCTGATGGCTCAACGAGACTGTGAATTGATCACACATGCACACACACACATATGAACACACACACACACACACACACACACACACATAAACACACGCTCATGTTTCATGAACATTAGAATGCATTCAAGGTCAGAGTAGTGTGAAACTCCCGGTCATGATGATAGCTCTTGCGAGCTAAACGATGTGTCAATCACATCCAGGTGATGACCTCATTATCCTGGCATCCAGGTGTATTCAACCATCATGTGCTAGATCAACCACAAACACAAGCTGATTAGTTTGCCATTGTAAGGGAAATGTTAAGGAAAATATGTAATTGATTGCTCTTAGACCGTGGCTTTGTGTGTGTGTGTGTGTGTGTGTGTGTGTGTGTGTGTGTGTGTGTGTGTGTGTGTGTGTGTGTGTGTTTGTGTGTTTGTGAGAGTATCTCTGCGTGCACATTGTTTGTCTGCGTGACAGCTTATCCTCCAAACTCACACATCCTTTCCTCCATTTTAGTGCCAGGAAACACATTACGGCAGACCGGCCCAGGATTTCAAACATCCATAATTAAGCAGCACTTGATAAATAGCAGGAATTTTCTATTCCCAGCCAGTGAAAAAAAACAGGTTTTGCAGTGGAGCAAAACTCGCTACTCTTCCTCCTTCCAAACACACACCAGTCCCCCCTCAGAGAAGCTAAACTACTTAGCATTCCAAACGTGCGCCCAAAATGTAATTCATTTATGTGTAGCTAAAGTGGTGTCATATGTAGTCAGAATGTAAAAGACCTGTCTTTAATTGTCATTGATATGCAGTCAGCCATATGTGAATGCAAAGCCTGTTTGATCCGTTGTTTGGTATTCATGGTGTACTGGCGGGGTGGATAATTTGCAGAGAGATTATATTGACTCAAATTATTTCTGTTCCAGAACACTGTGGATTCTTTTCTTTTTTATGTCACAAAGAAGTCATGTCCCTCTGACTCACGTGAAGAGAAACTATAATTGAGCATTATGGACAATCCTGAGGCTTGGGGCCTCGATATTGTCTTTGAAAGGAAATCAGTTTGAGAATTACAGATAGATTGCTTTTTTGAACACTCACAGAACCCCACCTTCTTTGTTTGTTCCGTCCATTGCGTACCTTGACTCCTTCTACAAGGCAGTGGAGTGAAGGGGTCAATAACTGGGCTCAGGTATTGGGTGGTAGCAATAAACGCCTGATTAGAATAATGGGTCCTTGCAGCGGAAGGTAAGGCTGAACTTACAGCTTTGGGGTACTCCTCTATGATGACCTTGTGTGTTGCCAGTAACAAGATACAGCCTTGACTTTTACAAGCCCTGCGTTTACCTTGAAGCTGCTCTAAGTGGCCTGTGTATATGGTGTTATTATGTGTGATAGACTGGGTTTCTCAGATAGCTCTAAATGTTGTGCAGGGGCTGCAGGTCAGCAGAGAGTTTGCCCTCAAAAGGCTCAGCAGAGACCGCTTTAAATGGCTTCTTTCTTCCCACACAAAATCTTTAAGGGGTTCTTGGTAACAAGCTGTGTTCCTGTTCTTTATCAACTTGCTTGCTTTTGCTGTGCACTCTCATCTGGTTGTGCACACACACGGACACACACCCATACACAAACATTCACACACACATACGTACATACAGAGAGAGAGAGATAGATGCATCATTCTTCATGCTTCCATAGCCTTTCCTTTTTCCAGAATTAGGAAAGCTTCCGGAAAGATTAAAGATACCAGTGTAGGTGAAATTGGTACCAGCCTCACATGGGAGTACCAGACTATGTAGGTAACTTACCCTGTGAGCAGGAGCCGGGTGAATGTGGGTGTAATTGTGTGTAAATTGTGATACCGTCTTTGCGAGGGCCACCAAGACACACTGGTGCTGTCCTTGCAACAGCAACAATATGTTGGTAGTCTCACCCGATTGGACAGGCATCAACCATTCAACACAAAGGCAGATCAATTAAGTTTAACACCTAGGGGGCGCCACACAAAGTGTAGTGTCCTCCACGTGGTCAAAATAATGATAATCCACAAATCAGTCTCGTTAAATATATCAGTCTCATAAAATATATTATACTATCAATTTGGAACTCTGATTAATAATTAAATTAATAACTACAACCAAAGTTACCTTACTAATAGTATGGTTGAAGGTCATTAGAATTCTGAATAGAAGAGGTTGGCAACGTCCATTCTTGTGTAACATTAAATAAACCAGCGTATATAAATCAAAGTATTTATTCACACAATGATAAGAAATAACACACAATCTGTAATCTAGCTAAATGTAACTAACCAATGAATTGAAGGAATGTGGGGATGTGTGTGTGAGCTGGTGAGCTCGGGGTTGCGCTGTTAGGAGCGCGCCAGAAAGAATGTGTGTGTGTGTTCCTTTGTCTGATCACCGTAGTTCCGCGTGCATGTGTGTGCACGTACGCGAACATACATGTGATGTGGAAAAAGGACGAGCCTATATGCAGCGCGAAGTTCGAGTATTCTCTTCGCGTGTGAGGCTATGTGAAGGCCAATGTATGTGTAATCGTGCGCGATTAAGATGCCATGTTAGGAAAGAGGGAAATGGTTAGTGATGCATGCAAGACTCGATGTGTCTGAGAAGCAATCCTAACGATAACCCTTAGATGGTGTGGCGAAGCCAACTACCAGCTAACAATGAACATATATATCACAGTTACGTTCAGTAAACAAAACATATGAAACACATGACCAATGGCATGTAAACAGTCTTATGCTTAGCCAGGTTGTGAATAGCTAGGATAGCTAAATGCCCAGTTAATGTCAGTTACCAGTCCTTTGGGAAAAGTGTTGGGCTGGTCCGACGTGGATAAGGCAGGGAAGAGATGATGCCGTCCGTAAATGGAGAAAGTTGTCCTTGCTGTGATGTCTGTGTCCCTGCAGTTTAGATCGGAGGATTTGATCGCTCAGAACGTTGCAGTCTGCCTTTTGTTCCCGTTGTGTGGAGTTAGCTAGCAGGTCTATCGTTAGCTGCTTTCGCTAAACTTACTGCGTCTCACTGAGCAGTTCGTTGACTGAGAGATCTTAGGCGTGTGTCGGCCGTAAGACGTGAGAACAAAGGAGTAGTTATTCACCGTGTGACGGTGTGCTCACGCGGTGTTGGAGGTCCAAGAGGCTTGCTCCTCGCGGACGATGCCCGGAGGGAGAGTCACATCTGGGGAGATGCGGCTATTATCCACGCTCAGGTGGGCGTGGTTAAGAAAAGCATCAGGTTACATTTTTATGACAGGTAAAACCTGACGTAGTTTCCGGGGGAACCCATAGACAAGTTACTGATTAAAGTCAACCACAATGGACGAATTCCAGTGTACCTACACCAGTATACACACATGGTGCTCACAAAGCACACACATGTATTGCACAATCCAAACTCACACATACACACCACTTTAACATAATCATTCTTTTCTCTGAAATCTCAAAACCCAAGCCTCAGATAAAGGCTTAGTGCGCACGTGTGTGTGTGTGTTCGATGTGTTTGATGAGCACTGAACACCGGAAGCCCAACAGCAAACAACGCAAAGCTTGAGTGCTTTGAGGGGAGAACTCTCAGAGGAACAATAACACGGTGGACAGAAAAGGATCTAATTCATCTCCAACAGTAATCCAAACAATGGCCTGACCAACTCCAGGGACTCGTAACCGCCCTGCTGATGCTGGCTTGTGTCTGCTAAGGCTGACGAGCTGATGGGGGATGTATTTATGAGGATTTGTTCCCAAGATTCATAAAACTCCCCTTCCGTTTTATGGCAGGTGACCAATGCAAGGCTTTTGTTTAAGCCTCTTTCTCCAGTTTACGGGTCTGATTTATAAGCGCACTAATCATGATAAAGAACTGCATAAATAATTGTACGTGAGGAATTACATCACCACCCCAAGGACACACGCAAATGCAAACACAAACACACACCCACACCCATCCACTTGCCAGCAGGGTCGTTTATTTGAAGACTTGCACTCACTTGATTAAAAAATGATTTAGTTGGGCATCTTGCTTGAGAGACACTTTGCTTGCTTCATTATTTTTTATTCGCCTCCACCTTGTTCCGATGCGCACTCAGGAGATGCTGTGGTGACCTGATGGAGGGAGGAAGGAAGGAAGGAAGGAAGGAAGGAAGGAAGGGAAGGAAGGGTGGAAGAGTTTTAGAATAGGGGTGTGTGTGTGTGTGTGTGTGTGTGTGTGTGTGTGTATGTGTGTGTGTGTGTGTGTGTGTATGTGTGAGGGAGGCAGGGGTGATCTGCACCAAAACTAGAGGCGTCAGCCTGGTTAGTCAATCATTATCTCGGGCCATCTCAGCAGTCTCGGTCATCGCTCAAGGCTTATTGGAGGAGAACCGGTCGGCTAATATGGGGTTCTGCTGCCAAGAGAGAGAGGTGTGGGTGTGGGTGTGTGTGTGTGGGTGTGTGTGTGGGGGGGGGGGGGGGGGGGGGGCTTAGTATTGACAGGCTAAGGCAATGCGTCCGGGGCCATGAACTGAAGATGAAGATGATATTTCCCCAGCGCCGAGAGATTGCTGTCCTGTTATACAACATTAACTCCTGTCAGGGCCCCGGCCAGGCTACGGCACACACATCACCCCCGGTGCTAACGCCTGAGGAACAATTGGATCCATGGAGGAGAAGGGATGGTGAGGATGGCTTGATGGCTCTTTAAAAAAGATCAAGCAGTTAACATGCATCAGGGAAATACCAAATCAATGCGGGGGCCATCCATCATATTACATGACAATAAACCCTTCTGACTTATGACGAGCTGTCAGTGCTTGGCGGAAATTGATCTGCAGAGTGGCATCTTCATTCTATAGGTTTTTATTGATGGACACCACATTAATTGTATGTTCTCGATGGTCTCAAGATGAGAATTTTTCATTAAAGTCTTAGTCTGCACTTTTTGTCCAATTTGTCATTGGAATTTCAGTAAAATAGAACGGAATCCTACAACAAATTCCAGTATAGATACTGCGCTGATCACGATCTTGGAATAATTGATTCAAGGATGCAATGACCCTGGCTACTTTACGAGACTTTTGAAACACCAACACCAAGACATTTGATACACACCAAGACGTTTGTGCAACTTAACAAAGTATGGAAAGCAATCATCAAGGAGAAAATCAAAGTTAAGATCTTCAACAGCAATGTATTATCTGTGCTATTGTACGGATCAGAATGTTGGAGGATTACTAAAGCAGACAGTCATAGACTCTCGATGTTTCAAACATCATGCCTGAGAAAAATCTCTAAGATCTACTGGCCCGTACAAATATCCAACCAAGCATTACTAGAAAGAACAAAGCAAGATGCCATACTAACAATGATCAAGAGGAGAAGTTGGAAATGGTTGGACATGTCTTAAGGAAACATCTGAATAAAATCACTAGAACATCAGCAAGGTGGACTCCCGACAGCGGCAAGAAATGACGGCCTAAGGAAACATGGAGACGGACTATATTGTAAGAAGCAAAAGAACTAGGGAAGTCCATAGAGATAGAACTAGTAGCAAAGGATAGAGAGAGGTGGACGTCCATACTGTTGGCCCTACACGCCACATAGGCGTAAAGGATGATGATGAAGACATTTGTCCATGTTTGAGTGTGTGAATGTGAATGTCGATTACACTTTTTTTGTACGCACAGATGCTGTTGACATGCGATGTGTGCTTCTATGTGTCTGTGCATATATAAAGTGGAGTTATGCTAACATTTGGTTTGTGTGTAGAGCATGGTGTGTGTGAGTGTGTGTGCTTGATATGTGTGTGAAATGCATGTGACATGGGCTGTGGGGGTAATCTCTTTGATGTACGTGGGATGGGTGGGATTAGTTTAAAAAGCCATGTGTGTAGTGTGTGTGATGGAGGACATTTGTGTACGAGCGTGTGTGTGTGTGTGTGTGTGTGTGTGTGATTCTGAGGAGGAGGCTGAGATCAATGTTTAGACCAGCCATTCCTTATTGATGACCACCTGCCAGCCAGCGAGTCCCCCCTTAAGAAAGAAAGGGCCGCCCACTCCCTCGTTCCTCACGTTCAAGTCGGCCCGCTGGCGTGGTAAATAAGTGAGTCCGTAGCAGGCCGTTTTGTCCCAATTACATTACGTTCAGCAGGAGGACAGCCTGCAGCAAGTGTGCAGAGACCAACCACTGCTCTTTGTGGAGGACGGAGAATCAATATGCACCCCACAAGTAATAGCGATTGGTTAATAAGCTAATTAACTGTGTGCGTGCCTGTGTGTGTGTGTGTGTGTGTGTGTGTGTGTGTGGTGGGGAAGGTTTCAATAGTGGGATGCAGTAACTGTAATATGCCCTTTAGTATATATAAGCATAGATACACAAGAGGCCATGGCATATCAGAAGATCCTGAGACAGATATTTGCAATAGACCATGTGTTCTGAGGATACCAGTGCCTTAACAATGTGACTGGGTAATGCTATATAATAAGGTTTGCTAAGAAACCATTTACAAGGTATTACCAAATGGTTAATTAGATAGTTGTAAGGCCTTACAAAACATTAGATAACAAGTAAATGCAAGTAATTCACAATTGTTAAGTAAAACATCAAAGCATGTCCATATGATGTCACGTCAGTCATCAACAAAGGGCAAAGGACTGGCTGAGTGCCATTTGTCTGATGCCAGAGACTCTGAATACAACCTTAAGACCAGCCTGTGACTCATGCTCAATTAGCCTGATTCCCCAGCCCGAGGCACCCTGCATCAGTCCCATAATAACACATCAGGGTGGAAGTTTTGCCTTTTGTTCCCATTTCGAGGTCCTTCAAATCAGCTCTGTTTGGCTATTGATTTTCTATTGGTGCTCGAAGCTCTTCAATCTAAAATCAAATAATGAGACTCCCCCCACCCACCCACCCCCCTTATATGAATCCATGTTCCGCAAGATAAAACAATGCCATAATTGAAAAAATGCCTCTTGAAATGACACAATCAAGCAGGATGATCAGAGTGGCGTGAAAAGGCCCTCAGTAAGCCCTCAGTGTTCGTTAGCGCTCGCTTTCATCCCAACAAACGGAGATGAAGCGTTTGATGAGTTCTGGTGGGAGCTGAGGGGGCGTGGGGAGGGATGCACGGATGATTTTTGTAGGGTCATCACGTTGATAACCATCTATTTATTCCAATGAATAGTATCTGGTCGTGAAAATGGGAGATAAACAGCATTCAAGTCTGATTGGACGTTTAGACAAGCCATTAACTTTGAAGGTTGTGTTTGTCATTTAATAGTGCTCAAATTCAAAGTGGTCTTTTTGTTGTTTTTTTGTTGTTGTAGTTTTTTTTTGCTGTCACTCTGCTCGGCTCTTCGTGCCAAGGGCTTGAAGAGGAACCGTTGCCCTTGCATGTGTACGTTTGGAGCACATGAATTAACACGAGTACTCAAACGGAACCGATAAAGTGAGATGGTTGCGTTTGCAGTGGCGGACATGTTGGCTCTCGGATGACTGAAACGAGAGAACGGCGGGC
>NC_045168.1:20141935-20176935 GCF_900700415.2 Clupea harengus
AAACTGACTGCAGTCAGCCTTGTTTGTTGTTACTTTACATCCAAGAAATCCCTGTATAACTGAGATTATATTTACGATTTTCCATCACTCCAGAAAGGTGTGCCTGTCTCTGTTGTCACACATTCTCTCTCTTTCTCTCTCTCTGTCTCTCACACTCTCTTTTTTCCATTCCTCCCTTGTGTGTCTCACATACCCAAATGTGATTGTGTGTGTGACCCTAATGAACGGGGATGGAGGGGGAATCATGTTGGGCTTGTGCCGTGTCAGCGTGTGCGTGGCGCCGGAGCTGACAGATCGCCCAATTAACCTTATTTACCTTCCTCTCCTCCGCTCCTCTAACGAGATCCACTGGGCTGTTTTTTTTTATTATTATCTCTCTCAGCGCTAATGACGAGGGGTGCAAGACTGCGAGGACCGACCGCACCTCGCCACATCCCATTGTATTTGTCCTGCAATTATTCAGCTGGCGAAGAGTGTTTTTGTGTGTGTGTGTGTGTGTGGTGGAGAGCTGGGAGGAAGGATCATCTGCTTACACAAGCACATCATTGTTTCCCCCTACTGTTTCCACGGAAGCCGAGGGAAAAACAGAAGCCACTTTTGATCTTGCATCGGATTCAGCCAGTATATTACATGGGAGCTCGATGCAAAGGTGGCTAAACTAATTTTATTATCATCATACATGTTTGGTTGGAGTCACAAAAAGACAGGCAAAGGAAAAGTTACAAAGTCTAGTACACATCAAACAAATGTTGTTGTGCTATTGGGGCCTTACAACAGAATTGCTTTTAAGGCTTGCAAGTCTGTAGTTGGTGAGTTTCTCTTCTCAGAAGTTCAGTTGACCTTTCCTGTTGAAGATGGGGATTATATAAAGCATTATGGTCTAATCCAGGAAGTAATGCAGCATGTGAAAAAAAAATATTTCTTTCTTCCCACAGTATTCAAGATATATTTGGCCCGTTATTGTGGAAAAGTAGTGAGGCATAGAAAACTAAAATGCTTCAGTGTGTAGTTGGCCATGCAAACTAAAGCCTGACTGCCCATCAGAGATACTGGAGGTCTTGAGATGTGCTTGGAAGGTAAAAAGTGCTTTTAAGAGGTTTTCTTTTCTCAGCAATTTTCTTTTTGTTCAGTTATAATATAGGCAAGAAAATGGATACAGACAGGGAATTCACTTGCTATTTATTACATTTAAGGTCCAACTATGTTG
Organism: Clupea harengus; assembly: GCF_900700415.2. NCBI lineage: Eukaryota > Metazoa > Chordata > Actinopteri > Clupeiformes > Clupeidae > Clupea > Clupea harengus. Next base: position 20,143,143 of record NC_045168.1, read on the forward strand.
AATTCGGATTTTGGTCAATGGAAAAAGAGCTAGGTGCCTTCACCTAATATAGCATTCTATGCAAAATGGGGAATTACATGTTATATTAGCATAATAATATATTTAATTTTGGAAAGCACCAATAATTCCGTCAGGCGCCCATGCAGGGATGTGAACTATTTTTCGTCTCTACTGAGCTTCGTCGAAACACGCCACCTCCACACCACTGGGACGCTAGTTCTGATTAGCATGTAGGTTTAATTAAAACTCTCTCTCATCGGTACACCCCTCAATTTCTCCTCTCCCCCTTCTAAATTAAGGCTCAACCTGCGTAGAGGTTTTGGAGAGATATTTTTGGGATAGTTATTCCCTCTCTCGTTTTTCTTCTTCTATCCCTTCCGTTTCAGCCGAGGCATCGAGGGAGCGTACCACTCTGATTTCCTCAAAGGTTGCTGCCGCTGCAGCAGCACAAACACACACTTCCCCCCTACCTGACCTTCCCATTGGTAACATCAGTTCAAAGGGGTCTGGTTTGTGGACAGAAGTGGCAGTTTCCTGCAGGGATGTTAGTGCCCAACACACTCCCAAGCCCTGTTCTTTCTCAGCATGTGTGGTGGGGGGAGTACTTACTCTCCCTTGAACTAATTCACTGAAACATTCATCTCCATGCTGTCTTTCCAAATCACAGCTATTTTCATTGGCCTGTGCATGTTGACTCAAACAAACATTGAAATGTGAAAAACAACAACAAAAATGTAGTCAAAAATGATGTTTACACCCAATATACATGGCAGTGAATAAATCGAATCATTGGCCGAAAGCATGTCATATCCGATACGATAGGTGGCGCTGTTTTCATTACAACTAGTGGTGATACAGCCATTAAGACGCCTCATTGTGCTGAATGACCGCTCAGCAGACGCTGTGGAAACGGGTATTGTCAACAAGACCTTCAGGACGCAATGAATGTTTGGGTAGAAATTTGCCGAACTTTCCAGGGCTTGATAAAGCTCACTGCGTTTTAGCTGTAACTCATTTAGCTGTTTCCAGCTCTGTATATGCATCGTCAACGCTGGGCATTAGTTGTCCGTACTCCGATTTTATAGTTTCCCCATTGTAATAAATATGCGTTCATGATATATTTTTTTTCTTCTCGCGTAGCAGAAGGTACGCACAGTGTGTACGGCTGCATGCGCCACTGGAACTCTGTGCAATTAATACAATACATAATAGGCTAATTGATACAATATCTCCTCGTTTGAGTGTGGTTGTTTGAGTGCAATGGAAGTGTATGATCGTTGTTGTCTATAAAGGAAGGTATTGCAACAGGAAAATATCGCACTCCACCTGTCACGTCTCTGTCTTTAGAGGGCAGCGCCAAATAACCGAACAAAACTCAACTCACGCTTGCCTCACGGGTGCAATACCAAATTTCATCATATTTCATAGAATGAAGGACAAATTAGTTGTGAATACTATCACCGAGTTTGACAGGTATTGGTCAGGGGGGACGGCCCAGTGTTCCGAAAGCCCGATATTCCGAAATCTCAATATTCCTAAAAATAGTCCCCCTGGCAACATTTTTAAATATTTTAAGTGGCACAAGCAGAGCGGAGCGCTCACCGGGCTATCACACATATAACTTTTCCTAGGCAATATTTGTTAACTTAGCCTACTCTGGTTTTGAATATGGGGTAGGCTACCACTCATGCAAAGGAAATCACCGGCAGATTGTCGCAGGACATTACGCAGATCTTGTCAAGCACTGACAAAGCATGCATGCGTTGGCAATCATAAAAATATTTTTGTATCATCGCGATGCAAATGCCATGTATGTATAATAATATTCTGAATTAAAGTTAATGCTTGTGAAATAAAGACATTTATATGTTTATGATTGTGTGATTCATTGGGATGTGCATGTGGGCTATAGTGGTTCACGTTGCTGTGCTCACAATTTCGGAACAGCGGGCCGTCGGAATAATGGGCTTTCGGAACATTGCCATAGAACCTTGGTCAGGTAATAGCCGAGTGACAGCTGATTTGACAGTACTGCTGTGTGTTTTAAGCAATTAAAATGTGGAACGTCCTTATATGTGTTTATTGAGGGGTTGTAAAGGTGCTCATATCTTCGGACCTCTTCTGTTATGTTTGTTCATAATCAACAAGAATAAGCTTGTGAGACAGTCTGCAGGATATAAAAAAAAAAAACGTGTCATTAGTACGAACAGTTGAGACAACTTATCTCTCTTTCGTCTTCCGGGTCACGACCTGGCAGGGAGGGAGGGAGGAGGGCGGCGGGATCTCAAGCATGCGCAAAGATGCAAAGTCCAGTTCCTAATCCAATTCACCGTTACATGTCGTGATAGTCGAATTATCAACCGGATCGGATCGAGTTATCCAGGGGTGTTCATCGGATCGTAGTCGGACCGCACATAGTCGAACAAAGGTGTTTACATGAAACGGATAATTTGATTTCAGTCCAACTAAGCCAGTTATTCGAATGCATGTAACCACGATCACTGGCATGTAAGCACATATACATGCATGCATGTATGTATGTATGTACGTATGTATGTATGTACGAATGTACGTATGTACTGTATGTATGTATGTACGTATGTATGTATGTATGTATGTGTGTATATGTGTTTGTGTCTATGCATGTCTGCATTTCCAGTTTTCAGTGTTTTGGTTCATGCTGATAACTAATTAAAGACATTTTGATTTGTCATCATTTTGATGCTTTCAACAGTATGCCACTGAGTAATTAAAGAAAATGAGCTCTGATTGCTGAGGCAGATTCACGTCCCCTGGTGTTTTTTAAATCATGTTCTCTCCTGGCATCTTGACCCCTAAACCAATGTCACATGTGGTCTGTCATCAGCTGTTCTCTGACCAAGACTGGGTTATTTATGTAGCACATTGAGCCAATGTTCCAATCCAGTATTGATGCATATCCACAGGAAATGAACGATTGCCATGTACAGTGTGGGAACATCATCCTGAATGTATGACATTGATCTGAACTGAGCTAATGGACTGGGACCAATGCCAGCACAATCTGATTGAATGCACACTTCTCTCTCTCTCTCTCTCTCTGTCTCTCTGTATCTCTCTCTCTGTCTCTCTGTCTCCCTCTCTCTGTCTCTCTGTCTCTCTCTCTCTCTCTCTCTCTCTTCCAACCTCCAAGTATTGGAAGTATGGGAGGCCCTGCCATAGCAACACAGGCAGCGTTGCCATGGCACCTCTGGGAGCTGGAAAGGTTGTGCTGACAGATAGAAATGGTGTTAAAAGGCCGGAGTGTTTTCACTTTCACAGCCGAATGTCTTTGGGCATGCCATCCAGCCGGCACGCTCTCCGGGGGACGGACACGAGGGACACGAGGGAGTTTCAGCCGTCTCTCAGAGACACGAGCAGGAGAGACACGAGCAGGACGCCACAGCGAGACAAAGACAGTGACAGCACAGTGTGGCTGGGATCGGTTAACCTTCTGTCTTAAGATTCCTGCCTCTGAATCAATCTTGTCCATCACTAAGGGCGAAGAGACTCTGCGCCGCGCTGAGACCATCTCTTGAGAGGAGGATACTGTCACGTGGCGAAGCTGTTGAAGTGACACAAAGTGGCACAAAGCCTCAGTCAACACCACACAGATGGAAGCACCAAGGATGGTAAAAAAAAGTCCATTCTCAATTTGGGAATTTCCTATTTTGCAGAGAAGATCTACCTGCCAAGGCAACATAATGGTTAGAAATAGATTTGACATTCTATAGGACATAGATCTATTGCATCTGCTCCATTCGCAAATGTAGAGTATCAAACAAAAGAAAACACACCATCTGAACATTTTGACACCCTGTGTCTGTAATCTCTCTCACAATGGCACTGCCTACTGGAACGTGAAAAAATAAAACACCAATTGAATTTAAATGTATTTTCAGTGATAATTCCTGCATCGACATAAGTCATTAACATTACTGCATTACACTTTGTAACATCAGAGGATAGCACATTTGGATGGCCCTGTAATGAATGATAGGCTAATGCTGCACACCAATGAGAAAAAGGACAAAAAAGAATGACCTTTACCCATTTACACTGTCAGACATTAGCAAGGCACTGGTCAGTAAATCATCAGTGATTACAAAGGACTGAATCTGAATCTGGTGGACAGTCCTTTAAAGAAGGTGAGTAAAAGGAGTGTGAAGTGAAATTGGTCAGGTTCTGTGTTCCATATTTTGATCTGGTGATTCACTCGCCTTTCCACTGTGGATGGTTCTAGATCCCCTTGAGGATAGTCATCTAGGGACACTCCCAGGGCTCCTGCCATACTTGTAAAGCTCTCTGGAAATCCTGTTTCTGTAAGCGTATCCAGCACCACCTATTGTATCAATATGTGTATCGCTGCATTAGTTGAGCGCTTCAAAGGAGATTAAGACAAAGGAGCCACATTTAAATCAGGTAGAGTTTTTTTCTTTTTATAGACGCAGCTCATATTTGCTTATATAATCCAGAAAAGGTTAAGACACAGAGATGTTAATAACATCCAATGTGATTACAAGGCAGCATCTCAAAAAGTTACATCAGCTATTACATCAACAGTTGAATGACTGAACTGAATGATCAATTACATGACATGATTCCACATCATTGCTGGAAGAGTTTTGCTCCTTGGAAAAAGTTACCCTGTGGCTTAAAACACCTTAAATCCTGCTTCTCACCTTCCAGAACTGTCAGAGCACACACACACACACACACACACTCCCTCAGCGCATTGTTGACTCAGCTGAGAGCTACATTGTCTTACTACGTCTTTTTTTCCAGCAACTAAGCTCACTCACATATTCAGTGTACACTCCTTCACAACTGGGTCTCAACTACTTTTTACAAAATCTCTGTTCAAAGGAGTGTGTGTGAAGAAAGGAAGGTCATGAGTAGGACAGAGGGTTTAACAATGAGTGGGGTAGAAGGCAGGAGTGTAAGGAAACAATGACTTGGGCAGGGCCAATAAGAACAGGGCATAGGTGCAATGTGAGCTGACACAAGGGCAGTGGGTAGTGAGATGGGCTCCAGGGATTGGTGATGAGAAAGAGATAGAGAGATAGAGATATAGAGACATAGAGAGAGATGCAGTGGTAATGAGAGAGAGAGAGAGAGAGAGAGAGAGATGAGTGGTGATGAGATAGAGAGAGAGAGATAGAGAGAGATGGAGTGGTGATGAGAGAGAGATAGAGATGGAGTGGTGATGAGAGAGAGAGATAGAGAGAGAAAGATAGAGAGAGATGGAGTGGTGATGAGAGAGAGAGAGATGGAGTGGTGATGAGAGAGAGAGAGTGATGAAGTGGTGTGAGAGAGAGAGAGATAGAGAGTGATGAAGTGAGTTGAGGTGATGGCGGCGGTGGCATCTCTTTTAGTGCTCTGCCTGTGTGCTAATCAGAGAGGCAGGGGGCAGTGTGCTTTTATGGCTGCAATAAAAGTTGCTCAAGCAGACACGAACATGTGGCCCATAAGACCCCTCTCTCCTTCTCACTTTCTCTAGCCATCTATCTCTCTTTAGCTCTCTCTATCAATCTCTTTCTCTCTCTTTACCTCTTTCTTTTGCTCTCTCTCTCTTTCCGTCTCTAAATAGCTTTTCTCTTTCTTTCTCTCCCTGTCTGCTTCTCTCTCATCTCTCTCTCTCTCTGTCTATCTTTCCCGTTTAGTCTTTCTTTATCTCTTGGTCTCTCTCTCTCTCTCTCTCTCTCTTTCAGCTGTTTGGCTAAGATTTGCGGCGCATCTCTCCTCTATTAGCGCCTGGCCCTGTCCGTGAATCCAAGGACTCACAGGAGTGTGTGGCGGGATCAATTGACTTTAATGTGAACGGCGAGGCATGGAAACTGCGGCGTACTTCTCGACGGGCCCTCTCCCTCTCCCTCATCCCAGCATGCAGCAGGCTCAGGCAGCCGTGGCCTATAGCGAATGAGAATTCATCGCCCGCCTCATTGCCCTTCGCAATCTCCACACAGTGGTTCCAGTCCCGTAAAGGGCCATATTTAAAAAGTAACCACAGAGAGCCTTTTGATTTCGCCACGCACCAGCTAATTGAAGGATGAGTCGGCCCAAGCTTGAGAGGGTAACCGTATTGATTTTTTTGTGTGTGTGTGTGGGGGGTGGGGGGGTGTGTGTGGAGGGGGGGGGGGGGTGGTGGAGGTGTGGTGGGTTGTTTTTCAGTGAGGGGGAGGGGACAAAATCTAATCTGGAGTCAGGGCAGTGTCCAGAGGGGGAGAAGGAGAGCTGGTAGCCTTTCGATAGGCAGTGCGATGGGGCTGAAGGTTCCCTCTCCACCCTCCTCAGTGTGACGTGGAAATGCCAAGGCGAAATGGATGTGCTCGCTGGGACTTGGCTGTATCTCAGAGACAAAGAGGCCACCTTGCCCTTTTACGCTCACCCGTGAAGAGACAGGGGAGAATGACTCTCCCAGACACACACACACACACACACACACACACACACACATGCACACACACAATGTTCACAGGTGCAGGACCATCCATCAGGTTGTTCTTCTCCCTCTCGGCGCTACGCCTGGTGGTTGCCACGGCACAACTTTGGACTAACTTTTTCTTCCCCCCACTTTATTTAGCACTTCTACTTCAGGATCAGATTGTATTTACATTGAAAATATTGCATCTCAGTCCCCTCATTTATTCTCAAAAGTGTAATTGACTGTAAAGTACTGTAGCAAAATCCCCTGTTTTAATACCTGAAGTCCAGCCCAGTATCCCGCTGTTATGCCAGGAGATGGAGTTGGCAAACATTTTTGCGTTCTGAACTGGGCAGGATATCTGCATAAAACAATTTGCATTTGATCTGTGGGAAGTCTCTTTTTCTCCCTCTTTCATTCCCTCTCCTTCTCTCTTTCTCTCCCTCTCTCTCTTTCTCTTTCTCTCTTTTTCTCTGCCTTCCCTGCCTGCCTCTTGGTGTGAGTTCAGAGGCGACAGCCGACCTGCTGAGATGGCTTCTGGAACATTTTCTTTGTTCTAATTTCTATTTCTGTCCCCTGGACCTGATCCTCCCCGTCGGTCATGCTTGAAGATTGAATAGGCTGTCGTCAGAAGTTCTCCCCAATGCCTCTTGGTCTGGCCAGAGCCTTGATACACTGCTCTACATTAAGTCTTATGGATGTATACACAGCCACATCTGGCAAGGGAAGGCAGAGACTATACCTCACATATTTTATTGAACACAAAACTCACAGACACTGTCTACATTACACTACACACACAGACACACACACAGACACACACACACACACACACACACACACACACACACACACACACACACACACACACACACACACACACACACACAGTTAGCTAATGGTAGTTGGACAATGTAGTTGGAACTATGCTAAAATCCTTTAACAAGGATTTCAATGTAAATGTGAGCAGCCACTGCTTGAAAACCGTATGGCTAATTTTTGCCTGTAAACCTGTAAATCAGCTACCTAAAAGCAGTAGCAAGGGGAGTGCGAAGCAAGTAAGTCCAACTATATCTAGGTGGGTCAGGAAAGCCAACAGTTCTCAGATATTTGGCGTGAAGAGTGTACATAGTTCCCTGCCCAACAGTCTGCTCGACTGAGTGACCTCATCAATATATTTGACACATTCACTGAAGCAATAGTGTTGACCCAACAAGAGCAGGCAGGCACAATCAGTATTGTGGACTCTATAAATACTGAGCAGAAAGTAAAGAGGAAGACAGAGTTCTCCAAATACAGTGAGAGGCTTTTCTGGTACATCTTGGTAAATCCAACTCTTTTTTTTGTTTGTTTAGGGAACAAATGTTAGCCATTACTGTAACACATAACTAATATGTGTCTGTATTAGTGTTCCACGCGGTCTGCAGCACCATAAATCATTTATTAGGCCAGTTTTCACCAATTATTTATTCTTGGCACATGCTTACAGTAATAACCAACTAGTTGGTCTTAACCTAAGCTTACTTATATATAACATGAATTAAAATAGAAGGTTTATTGCCTTTTAATATAATGTCTGAATATGCCACGTATAGGGGCAGAATAGCTCTAGAATATATATCCCTATCTGCAAACTATATTTTACCAACAAACAAACTTTAGACCATCTTATAGTCTCTCAAAACAAAGACATCTGTCAGCCTGGTGGAGCCTTAAGGCTTTGGAAAAGGTGTGTCTTGTGGAAACACAAGATGGTTACTTTGGAGGGGTGTGGTAGGGTACTGGTACTATGTTTTGAGAATTTTTTTTCAAACTCAAACTGTTTTTAAGGCTTCATATTTACAGTTTTAAGGGTGAATGTGTCTTTAGTCATACTGGGCCTTTTTCATAATTTCAGTCTGGAATCATATGGAAAGTACAGTAATACCTCACTTTAGAGCAGGCAACTTCTGTTGGATCAGTAATGATATAAAATCAAGGCATCATGCGATTTAAGTGCACTCTTGAGCAATTTTCCACAGGGGCCCTGCCTCCCAGTCCCCACTAGCAGCCTGGGTGAGTACAATTACCATTACTTGGACCTGCTGTGCCACTGCATTGAGCAGTGAAACATTGTTTGCCAGTAGGACTGCCTTTTCTATGATGATTCTGTCCCTCTAAGTCAGGGGTTCTCAAACTTTTTGGGGCCAGGGACTCCTCAAAGGGTAGAACATTTTCCGAGGCCCCCCTCATAATCGCATCCCAAATTAAACCATATAGGCTTACAGCTATGTTTTATGCTTTTGGACTCTTTTACTCTAAAATCATATAGTACTAATATTACAAGAGTGCAGGCAGCCTGACAGGGAGCGGAACAGTGAGTGCGCTCTGATTGCGTGCTATTTTAATGAAGTAACTATACTTATACCTTTCAAAACTTGTCTAGTATCGGTACAACGTGTAACATTAGTCTACATGTTTTGTATACTGTATTGCAATACAAAATAAAAAAAAATAATAATAATAAAAAAAAAAAAACCTTTGGAAGCCAGACTTTTTCGCGGACCCCCAGGCAAGGCGTCCCAGTTTGAGAACCGCTGCTCTAAGTAACATATTCAGACAGTGTATTAGGAGGCTACAAACTTTCTATTTTTATTTTCATGATATATCAGTTGGCTTAGGTTGAGTCCAACTAGTTGTTTGTTAAGGATGTTCCAAGAATAAATTACATTTTTAGTGAGAATAAGAAATTGGAGAATACAGGCCTAATAAATGATCAATGATGCTTAATGCAAACTTTATTCCGCACAGTCACATATTAGTTTGTTGTGTTGATGGTTAATATATGTTCCCTAAACTACCTTGTTTTGTGAAACGCTGCCTTACTTTTCTGAGAAAAGTGGAAAAATAGTCCTTGTCCTATAACCCAAAGCTTCTGCATTTCAGCTATTAGTATTTAGTTTTATACCATTGGAGACTCAGTCTTGGATTTGTGTCAGTCATGGATCCAGGTTTTAATCTTATACAATGGCTGCCACCAAGGGAGACAAAGCCTGAAGGTCCACTCATAGCTTCACCTCAGACTCATCTAAATCTTTCCTTCAGGGAGAAGTCTGTTAAGTACACCGATATTAAGGGGTGTTACCGTCTATTCAAATGGGCCATGGGTACAAAGCTCTTTGTCTCGACCGGGGGGGAGGTGAAAGTCTTGTCTCACCTCACTCCTCAGGTCAACCCAAAAATGCCTTCACCCAGGAATGTTTACATGCTAGTTAAATCCAAATAAAAGTAACAATTATAACTAGGTATAAGATACATTGAATTATTGACTATGGCATATTCTTATTAACTATACCGGTCCCTTCACAGCTTCTCCGTGAGAGAGACACTGTACCGCCTACTACTACTCCACGAGCTGGTTAGCGCCTTGAGCGTGCTGCCATCCTTGTGTGCGTGTCTGAATAGCTAAATGTGAGGTATGCCTGGAAAAGTGCTTCAAAAAGCTCTGAGGTTTAGAAAAGTGCCATTTAAATGATATCCATTTACAAGAACGTTTTATTTATGAACACTTTCTCATCCTGTGGCTTTACGGTCCCGTGTGGAGGCTTGGGGATAATACTTTACTAGATGCCGCAGGACAGCAGAAGGGGGTTTTAAGGTGATGGCAAACTGTTTGGGGATATTCTGAGGGCCCGTCCACACGAATCCAAAGTTTCAACTAACATGGTCTTTTTCGGTGACCGGTTTTGAACAATGGTCTGATGCAAATAGATTAAACAGTGATAGATTAAAGTGTGGCTTGCTAAAGTCATCCCTTTCCTAACCAGCTTCTTAACAACATCGATTTAGTTGATGGGGTTAAGGGTTCAGGCTTGAGGTTGCGAGGCGGGGCGTGGGGTGTTCACGTGGGGCAAAGACATCATCGTGCCAGAAAATGTGCGGATCGGTCGTACACATGAACACGGATCCGCGGGCGTGTTGAAATGTATCCACTCTGGAGCCTGGATCCAAAAAGTTCCGGATTTGGGCAATCCCGTTGCTTTGGCAATCGCGTTTCCGTGTGGACGGGCACTGAGTTAATGTTTGATGTTCATATTGTCTTCTGTGATAACTCTTGTCCCATTGTGTTTAGTTGCATGAAGTAGATTATGCATACCCACCTGTACCTATGCAGAGGTTTAACATCAATTTCCTTGAGCTTGAGGTGCAGAGCACTGATGCCAGTAGGGGCATTTGGCAGAGCAACTTGAACTAAATAATAATCATAAAAAAAAAACTTCTACTTAGAAACTCATTCCTGATCAATAGACATTAATAGACTAATGCTGAAGTGAACTACTTTGCCATTTTGTCTGCAGGCTACACACACTCCATTACTTAAATCATTCATTGGATCTCTAATCCATCTCTCTCTCTCTCTCTCTCATCAGGCAGTATAAAACTAATTAAAATAAATAGTTCTTTTTCCCCTTCCCCCCTCTGGATCCAGGGAGAGAAGTGTTTCCTGGGACATGATCAGTATGCTTGATGGTGGTTTTAAAAGAGTCACCAGGGTCTGTTAGAGTCTTATTCACAAAAGTTCAACTGAAAGACACATTCATTTATTCACCGTCCACTTTAGAAAGCCTCAGTATTCTCCGTCTATTGATTGTGTGTGTGTGTGTGTGTTTATCAGACTGTCTGTGTTCATGCATTTCTACATGTGTGTGTGTGTGTGTGTGTGTACATGTGCAGAAGTAAGTGAGTTCTTTTTTCGCATCTGGACAGGAGACACAGTGACCTTGGCACGGCAGGTCTATGCTGATCGGTCTCCAGTCAGACGGTAGTAAGCATACAGTAATGCACACACACACACACACACACACACACACACACACACACACACACACACACACACACACACACACACATTCACACACCACTATATTCTCATGTTTCTACCGTCTGCAGCACACCCATGAGAGGGGAGAGGGAGACAGCTGAAAGCTGTACATTATTAAACCTGTGAAGTGTCTGGGCAACAGATAACTGGATGTAAGCTCAACTACCAATGCAGACTGCTGTTAAAAGCAGGTGTGTGTCTGTCGTCTGTCCAAGTACGTTTTTTTGTTTTCTTTCGTGTGAGTGAGTTTGTGTGTTGTGATGGGGGCCTCGCGTGCTGCAGGCCTTTTGTGTGGGGTCCCAGAGGATCCCCCTTTCCGTGACAGAGGAGCGTTCAGGTGCCTCCCTCTCCCTGCCCCCTGCTGAGCCTCCCGCTGACAGGTTAAGTGCTTCAGCTCATCGCCATGGGGACCGGGCTTTGAATGGCAGCAAGGCAAGGGATTGGAGGGTTCCACTTCTCCCTTGACCAATCAGAGGAGCTGTGACTGGACCACCTGCTGGGTGCTGATGGACAGGTTTGGCCACAGAAGACAAGCAAAGGTTTTCACTATCATGTACAAGTGTGCAGCACCTTTTCACAGCAGTTTCACACATCCCGGAGCATGCATAAATACACACATACACACACACACACACACACACACACACACACACACACACACACACACATGTTCACATGGACATTCATCCACTCACTCTAGAGGTGGGAGAATATGATTTACTGTAGTATTGCAATATATTTGCGGACAATATGTGAGGGATAATATATAGTCCGGCGGACGAACAGGACCTCGACGCGCAGCATCAACTATTTAATCGCCAGCTAATGCCTTCATTTACTTATCACTCTTTAAAAAAACAGTGTTATATGTTGATCACTTTGCTGCATTGCTTGTTTCCTTAGCATGGCAAAGTAGCCTCTGCCCTTTTGCAGCTGGCAAGCTTCAGAACCACGTGAGTGATTTACAGGTATGGAGTAGGCTGAATGCTAATTCATAACCAAATCTTAGTGCAAATCACAGTCTAGCTGCACAGCTACATCTCTACTTTTGGTAGTGCTTATGGTCTTATTCATGACAAAGTACTCTCATACAGACACCCCAGCATGTCAAATGAAACGTATTTGGCATTTTAGCAATTATACATTTTGCACTGCACATTCAAGTCTAATGATGCTAACCAAATTGTGCTCTTCATGACTTTGGAACTTGATCAGGCTACATTAGTATTGGCAGCTGCTGATACACATGAGCTGATGGTTCTGCATTTATTGCAATGAGGGCAGGGGAGGAATCTAGCCCCTACAGGGGAGCTTTTTCATATGAGCGTGAGTTCAAAGTGCTAGTGAATTAAAGCCTTGAATTTAATCGAATATCTAGTTTAGACTCCATCTTCTCTGAATTTCATCAGTTTCACCCAGGTTGTCCTTTTTTTTTTACATCTTCCTGGCTTCCTGTCAGTTTGGTGCTTGCATACCTTAGGGAAATTTAGAACTCAAACTCATGAACATGCAACGCACACCAGTGTAGACTGTTTTCACGAAAATACAATCATGTCTGAATGCAAGGCTCATCACTGACAAACTCAACTCATAATCAACCAATTGCATAAATAAGAGACACACATTTTCTCTGAACTGCAAATGAAAAACTAGAAACAGCTATATATTCCAGCATTTAGTTGAACGTCTTTGGCCTGTACTGGAAATAGAACACAGCACACAGTTCCTCTGCGAAAGAGCCCACTCACTGCGGCACATCTTAGTCACAAAACAGAAAATAAAAGACATACAAACACACTAACCAGCACACAAACTCAAGCTGCATCATACTCTCTCTCTCACAAGCCCAACCAACCATCTGCAAACAAAGGCAACGTGTAAACACACCCACCATACACAATAAACACAAAAACTCAAAGCGCAAAAGTCTTTCCCCTGGCACATTAGCATGCAAATGTATGCAAGGCCTCTAATCACTCCAACTTTAATGAAGTGTGTATTTTTTGCGTTGAGTGGGATGCCTCAGAGGACGCTTTGCCAATCAACACAATGCCATCTAAAGACAGTTAAAGCGTGCTTTTGTTCCCTATTCAGTTACATGATGGGTACCCTTTATGTCACGGTGTTTCAGGTATCTTGTAAGCTCTTCTCAACAAAAAAAAGAGGCTTTCAGGAGACATACAATGAAAACGTATTATGAAAGTTAATAGAACACAAGAACACACACAACAATAACAACAAATACAGTTGCAAGCAGCAATGAAGGAGCCAAGCAGCCCAGAGTTGCCATGAGAACTTGAAGTCATTATCAACTCAAGGTCAAGGGCATGGCTTTAACCACTCACAGCAAGTTTTATGTCAATTGCCCAAAGATTGGCTGAGATATTGGTGGCTTTGCTGCTGATTTCATTTGGTTGTAAAATTCATTTTAGTCTGAAGACCATCTGTAGCAAATTTTGTGAAAACTTTGTGGCCTGTGAAAAGTTTTTAAACCTTTCAATAAAATCCAATATGTCGGCCACAACAATTAAACAATTAAAAGTTGCTATGTCTCTGCCTTGGGACATCCTACAGCATTGCCAGACCCTTTTTTATTTAGGGAAAACACATCAACAGTTGTAAGCCAAAACTTAAAAAAGAGTGGGAGAACGGAGACTGCTGATCGGCTATGAGATCAGCAATGGGCCAAACACTCAGCACTCATTCAGTTTCTCAGGTGCTGTTTTATTGATTTACGCAGAGTGGACAGGGGTAAGTTGTGGACATGAACACTAGAACCCCCCCAGACACACACACACACATTCACACACACCCCCAAGTGTGGGCATACGTTTACTCTGGCAAACTTACCAAAGCATGACAGCACTGTTTTGCTTTTGGCCAGTGTACCCAATACCCAATATTTTGTAAAAGTTAAGAGTGCCATGGTCTCCCAGAACATATATGCCTATGTCACATGTTTATTTATATAATGCTTGCATTTATTTATTTATTTCTATTGAGGAATGGCCCTGCCATCCAGCTATACAGCGCACTCTCTTCTGTATGCTTCTCACATTCCCCGTATCCTTGCTCCAAGAGCCAAGGTTAAACTGCTTGTACCATGTTAGCCAAGCTCACAAGTACCACAGGAGAAAAGGGAGACCAGTACACTTGTAAATATGCAACTCACACATTTATTTAGCCTCAACCAAATGGCCAACACTTTATTTTTTTGGAGTGGCATTACTTATTCAGTCTGCCTATAAATAAATAACGTGAGACACAAATGGTGGAGATAGAGGGGTATCCGTACAAAAGAGAAAAGAGAAAAGAGAAAAGGGACAGCATGAACAGAATACATTTTTTAATGGAAGCTTAAATGTGGAACTTAATGAATCCGATCAATGGTCCTGCGTGCCGGGGTGCCGTGGACTGCGTTGTTTTTGTTTGTTTTGTTTCGTTTGGAAGAGCCAGACACCTCATTAGAAAGACGGATGGTCAACAATGTGTGAAAACCAAACCAATGTGAGGAGGGAGATTAAAATAATGACAAATCTTTACAGTCCCACAATTACTCTTACTACATCTACCCTTTAGCTATACTCCCCATATATAGGTTACTTTAAGGGGGCTGTGTGTTTATATTGTAGTAAATGTATGTAATGTATGCTATTTTGCCGCTGTGTACAAGATGTGGCCATAAATAACAGTTATAAACTGTACAACTTTTCTTCATTACAATTGAATTACAACATTTGTCTCATTATTTAATAGCCAAACCTCTTATATATTCTAGGTCCTCTACAGAGTCTATTATGGATAACTCATGGAGATACAATAGTCAATGTATTATATGCCCAAGCCATACATATGTAGGTGAAATGTACCACTCAGGCATGTTGGTGCAGTGGTTAGCATCACCGTTTTACAAGCGGTCGACCCAGGTTTGATTCGACCTTTAAATTACATGAGTTTGTCCATCTTGTGAGTCCTAGGCTACTGAGGCAGCATTTCAATATATCTAACATGTATCCTCCTATGAACATTTGGCAGTTACTTTTAACTTCTAAAGATTTTTTTGTACTTATTTATTTATTTATTTATTTCACTGATTGTGTCCCACATGTCCTTGTTAAAAATGAGACCACACAAAAGAAGAGAGGAGGAGGAGAAAAGGAGAGGAGAAGATAGGGTGAGTGTGTCTTTTTTGCCATCTTTTAGGCTCAGGGGCAGTAATGTGACTGATACAGAGTGGCTGTGAGCTGTATGTGTGTGTCTGAGTGTGTGTGTGTGTATGTGTGTGTGTGTGTGTGTGTGTGTGTGTGTGTGTGTGTGTGTGTGTCAGAGAGAGAGAGAGAGAGAGAGAGAGAGAGAGAGAGAGAGAGAGAGAGAGAGGTAGCCCCTAGCTAATATGGTGTCTCATTGGTAGAGCTCAGTCCTCCCACACATCTATATGTATTGCTGCCTACACAACCAGCACAAACGCTGTCTACTCATGATTGCCTTGTGTGGTAACACCCCCCCAATTTGTGTGTGTGTGTGGGGGGGGGGGGGGGGGCAGTTGTGTATGTGTGCATGGTGTTTATAAAAGGGTGTAAGGAACTGGGAAGAACACGGTTCAATGGTTTTTTCAACTGCTTCTCAGGGTCAAATAACAACGGAGACTCCATCCAGTCATGTATTCCTCTCAATAAAAGCAAAGCCCTACAGTCCTGAACGGAAGTGAGCAGACGCACCGTGACTGGGAGGGCTGCTGCTGGGCTGCTCTCCCTGTATCAGCTGTGATCTCTCAGCCAACAGTTAGCAGGTCCCTGGGGTGAAGCGTTTCCTCCCTGGACTCGTTACTTCAGCACATCTAAAAGAAAAAAGAAAAGAAAACACACACCCTGGACTCAATGATCAGCTCCCAGGGTGCTATGGCTGTGTGTGTGTGTGTGTGTGTGTGTGTGTGTGTGTGTGTGTGTGTGTGTGTGTGTGTGTGTGTGTGTGTGTGTGTGTGTATGTGTGTCTATGAAATAAATGTAGAGAAATAGATGGATTGGTAGACTGAATGGTAAGAGAGTGTGCAAGATGAGCAAGATAAGTGTTCATAAGTGTGTTTGTATTTTTCGGGTGCACATTCATATTCATATTAGCTATGGCAGTAAGTATGAGAGGATATATGGGGAAAGTGTGTGTGTGTTTGCGGAGAGAGAGAGAGAGAGAGAGAGAGAGAGAGAGAGAGTTTATACATTGACTTGGGGTAGTTTTTTTAGCTGTAGTGTTGTACTGTAGGTTTGATGCAAGAGATCACATGTAAACTATAACTATATATAAACTTTAATATAAAATAACTATATTTAAACTATGATGGGGATTTGTCAGATTTTACTTTGATATTGAACTATTCTGTTGTATCACTGATCCTTGCGGCTTTGATTTGTTTCCACTAAACATTCAATGAAAATGGCTGTGATTCTTCTATTCTTGACCAGGTGGTTCAACAAGGTTCAGAACGCATCTGTCATCCAGTGCCACCTGACCCTGTGGATTTACTGTGTTTAGAACTCTTGGTTCTAATTGATCTGGTGTGATTAGTTCTGCTGGTTCTCTTGTTCTGTGGGGCAGGCTGTTTTGAATTCCCTCCAGGTCTGCCCCTTTGTGTCCAGCTACAGCTGTGTCCTCATCTGCAATTACTACGACTCCTTTGTCATGCAGATTCACTCCTCTGCTCGACCGGCATGGGACCCTACTGTCTGGGCATCAGCTGTCAAAAGAAAATGGTCTGAAACCAATTTTGAAATAGGTACTATTGTCAAAATATTTTGTATATATTATGTTATTTTATATTATAATATAATATATTTCTTTAAGTGTTAATTTATTACAGATTTGTCAAATCAGATGGGGAAAATGCATTCAGCCTGCTTATTTCTACAGATATTGCAGTTTACTTAAACCCAACATATATAAAGCATTATAAACACATTCCTAAAAGGTCATAAAGTATTTGTAAGCATTATGATTTAGGCACTGATGACATCTCTGCATTATGTCAAATGCTGTTTCTTGTTTGTAAATGCGTTTATAAAGCTTAATGGATACTGGATTAAGTAAATTCTTACCCGGTAGGGAACATAAGTCAAAGATGTCAGTAATGCCTTAATGAAAAGATAAAAGAAGCTTTATTAGGCATTCTGATAATTTAAGGCTTCTTCCTTACCATAGTAACACTTAAAGTGCAGTTAAATAATTGTATAGACTTATGTCAATCATCATGAGGTATTATGAATACTTTATAACCCTTATGAATGTATGTATAATGCTTTGTGAAAACAGGATGTAAGTAAAGGGTTGCTGAAATCACTTCTGCCTCAGATGCTTCCATTTCCTTGAGCGTGAGCATTTCCATTGAGCATTCAGTGCGTCGTGATGGAGTGATGTCGGCCATTAAGCTAAAACGATGAGGAAATAAGTCTGAGGCAAGAAGGCATTTAAAGTGGGAGACTGGGTTGTTAATGTGTGCATGTTTGTCTGTGTGTATGTGAGAAAGAGAGAGAGAGAGAGAGGGAGAGAGAGAGAGAGCTTGCTTGACATGCAGAAGACATCTCCAGTGACAGACTGCTTTTTGAGTAGGCGTAAAAGGGCCCCATGGATCGCCTCTTTACCCCCCCACAGCCTCCTCCCTCGCTCCTCCCCAGGGTACTTGGTGATGGTGGTAGAGGGCCACACGTCAATGACAGCTCAGTTTAATGAAATGCATTAAGTGTATTAGACGTGCACATTTAATTTGCTTCCCCGGGTTTTTTTCTTTTCTTTTTACGTGGCTACTTTACCATCTGCCCCTCTTTTTAGAGCCATGCATTATTTATCGTCCTGTGCGAGCACAAAAATGTTTTCAGTCAACGGTGGCAATATCTAAATTGGCTCTCTGCAAGCCCCTCACTGCAACCCCTGCAGACGTACCAGTTACTCAGACACTCGTGCCACACACACACACACACACACACACACACATGTATTCCACCGTTTCTTGGATGGCCTGTCACTTTGGCTCAGAACTGTTTACATCAGACCCTTGCCCCCCTGCTGTGGCGACAATTGCTGCTGCCGCTCCCCTTGCTTCTCTCCCTCCGTGTCTTTAAGCCAGGGACTGACCATCACCCTGTTTGCCTATCCCCGGCTGTCTCTGTCTCTCGCTCTCATGTGCAGCTAAGCAGGATGCGGTTTGTGAGGGTTTGTCATGGCCATGACAGCCAATCAATTGAAATGCACTATAGCAGGGATAGTCGTAGCTGGTCTGTGTTGACAGAAACCTCTTGTTTTGAGGAGCGAGACCACAAGTTAAGAGGCAGTGAGAAAGAGAGAGAGAGAGAGAGGGTGAGAGAGAGAGAGAGGGGGGAGAGGGAGGGAGAGAGAGGGAGAGAGAGGGTGAGAGAGAGAGAGAGAGGGGGAGAGGGAGAGAGAGATAGGGGGAGAGAGATAAAGAGAGAGAGAGGGGGAGAGATAGAGAGAGAGAGAAAGGGAGAGAGGGTGAGAGAGGTCTTAAGCACAGGTTTTACATCCCAAACAACGTATGACTCACCAGAAATATCCTTCCACAGATGCCTTCCATAGATAGATAGTAGATAAGTGCCCCCCCCCCACCCCTGCTCTATGTGGATTTCTCATTTACACTTACTTGTGAAGCACCACTTAATACTTCAAGTGAATAAAATATGCTGGCTCCAGGTCTTACTATATTCTCCTGTAACCTTTCTTGATGCGAGACCTTTAATTGTGTGATGGTGTACTTGAGAGCAACATGCTTAATGTCGTAGCAAGTGGTGATGCATTGCCATTTTCACCTTTCAGGTTTTTTTTTCTTTTTTCTTGTCTTGTAGCTCCTCATGATTTGAGCACAGGGCGCCAGCCTCATTTAAACGTGGCCTAGCTTGACGTGTCTGATGCAGCCGTCGCCGTACTGGCCAACCCCGTAAGAGACCTCAGAGAAACGTCCTGTCTCCCTCGCTCAGGATCATATACAACCCTATCGTCATCCTCCGGCTCCGGCTCCTGCCCTGTCCTGCCCTATCCCTGTCCCCAGCCCACCTCTGAGGCTGATGAATGGGGCTAATTACTTTGATTAAGTTCAAAGGTGACACCCCCGTGATGATGTAATAATGCCCTGGTGGGGACGACAGGGGGGGGGGCTTTTGTTTTGAAGGGCACAGCGGTGATGAATGGGGACTGGGGCAAGATAACCAGTTCAGGGACACTACCACTCCTCTTCAGGTCTCCAGGCTTTAGTGTCAGCCTCAACATTTACATTTACATTTACATTTAGTCATTTAGCAGACGCTTTTGTCCAAAGCGACGTACAAGGGAGAGAACAGTCAAGCTAAGAGCAATAAAAAACATGGTGTAACAATAAATACTGCTTTACATAAGAATTAGAAAAACGACCTAGAAAGGAAAATAAAGTGCAGGAATGTAACTGCTGAAGTGCAAGTTAAGCGCTAGTCAAGGTGCCAGTTAGGAAGGGAGGTGCGCTCTGAAGAGTTGGGTCTTCAAAAGCTTTTTGAAGGTAGAGAGGGATGCCCCTGCTCTGGTAGTACTAGGCAGTTCGTTCCACCAACGTGGAACTACAAATGAGAATAGTCTGGATTGCCGTGCTTGCACAGGCGGCAGTGCCAAACGACGCTCACTAGACGAGCGCAGCGTCCTGGGTGTAACATTTGCCCTTACAAGAGCATTTAGGTAGGTGGGAGCAGAACCAGCAAGCACTCTGTAGGCAAGCATAAGTGACTTGAACTTAATGCGAGCAGCTACCTGCAGCCAGTGGAGCTCAATGAGTAGCGGGGTGACGTGTGCCCTTTTCGGTTGGTTGAACACCAGACGCGCCGCCATACGATATGGGTATTGATGGTTTTAGGGTGAAGTGGTTTTGGATGTGTTTATTTGAAGTAAAGTTTGTTTAATTGGGTATATTTGTTGAACGGCTGTTTAGGGTACTGCATGTTATGTAACCATGTGGTGTTCATCTTTGTCATTAGTTCATCGGGGCACGTTAGGTGTGTGGGCATTTTGTTTACAGTTCATTAGTTCACAGCTCATCTGTTAAAGCTGATACGGCCTGGCAGCATACATCTCTACAAGTTACAACAACCTAGACTATGGCAGAGCAATGTGTGGTTTAAGGACGTGACCTGTCGTGGCTGTTGGACGTGGCTATCTGAGATCAGTCTGACAGCGGTTCTGGCTCGGTAAGATTGAGGCTAAAGCGTGTGCTCTATTTGCCAGAAAAGAAATGGCTGTTACTAATAAATCGTGATTGGATTTCTAAAAAAAATAAATGAACACAGATTATTTCTGCATGCTCATGCTTTACTCCCATGGTTGTTGTAAGGGCTGTTACAATTCGGAGATTTTATCGGCAATGTGAAATTGCACAGCAACTCTGGACAGGTAAGAGTAAATATTCTACCCTGACATTATTGGCCATTATTGCCATGTTTTCACTGCAAAGCTAGAGCCCATGAGCTCATATCGATTGAATGTCACCACTTTACCATTGCATTAGCATAGTCAAAGTGATACAATCCAAATAACAAATTATGTCTATGCAGCCGAGAACAAACTCAGGACTCAGTGCAAGGCTATTTGTTGAAACCACTGATAATGTACAACTTCCTGCATCAAAAACTCTCCAAAACTAACCAAAGGAGTTCACGATAATGTATTGGAGCATTGAAGGAATGTCTTCAGAACAAAGCCCTTGTTAGTGCTCATGATGTCAAGTTTGTTGTGTCAATACAATTAATGTGGGGCCATTACTTTGTTTGAGATAGATGGGCAAAATTAAGATTGACAGCTGCCTGTTAACAGAGCTGTCAATCATTCTGACAAATAGTTGATGTGGACAGGTTGTAAGGAAACCAATGGTCTGGTCGTAAATATCTCCTGGCCGTACTGGTTTGTTTGTTTCTCGGCTTGTTTGATGTTGGTATTTTTTAAGAACCTTTTGTTTTGAGTGACCACTGAGACATTGCAATAATGGCTACATACATTATTTCTCAAAATGATTCCTTTAGAACTTGACTATAAGTGGGTTAGTTCACACTACTGGGACTTTCTGCAATTGTTTGAACTTACCACGTAATTGTTTGTTATAAACTTGGCCATAGTAACATAGTAACAGTATACATGTACAGCATTTGTAACTAGATGACACGCTTTCAGATGTTCCTTAATATAAAGATATTTAGAAACGACGAATTCACTTTTAAAGGCCCTGGGTGCCTCCAAACTAAAAGCATTAAACAAAGTCATATCTTATGACAATAAAATGGACTACAGCAATTCCATTACCCTGATGTGCTGTTACTGTTGTCATCATCGCTGCCATTACTGGGATTAAGCAACATTATTTATACCGCTTGCAACAGCGATAAAATCCCTCCAGCCCCACTGATGTCTCCAACCAGCTGATGTGGTCTGATGTTAATGTGAGTGAACAGGGGAACATTAGCTCGCCTCCATTAGCCTGCCAGGGTTACCTCAATTATTCTACCGCTCTGGGGACACCTGCTGTGGCTTGGGCTGAAGGACGGGGGAGGGGGAGGGGGGTGCTGTCACAGGGGTGGGCAGCCGGGGGCCCCCCTATGGCCACACGGAGACCCCTCGCTGCTGCTCTAATGGGCCCTCTGGCCACGGCTCCACAGACACAAGCAGGCGAGCAAGCGACTCCTGACTCGGGAATCAGACTAGGTGCCATGTAAATGGTGGTCAGTGACAATGTGGGGTATGTTTGTGTGGGTGGGTTGATGGTAGGGGGTGTAGGTGACAGAGGGGTGGGGGTGGTGTGTGTGTGTGTGTGTGGGGGGGGGGGGTTGAGACCTGGTGCACATAAAAAATGGATGGGGTTCATTTCTGCACTAATGTGTTCTTGCAGCAGTGTTTTGCCATTAAAGGCGATTCTCTGGGTCCTGTCAGCCACGCTCTCTCTCTCTGGCCTGAGGATTGTCCATTAAGATGGAGGACTGTTAAAAATGTATGATTTTCTCCCTCTCTTTCTCTTCCTCTGTCTTCACTTTTGTTTCTATCCATTCTGTCAGTGCTTCCAAAACACTTGACAGACCTCCCGGGACAACAAAGGTTTTCCCACCAAAATGTAACAACATCCTGTCCAACCGGCTATCAGAAATGATCCGGCTATAAGTGAAATAAAATGTTCTACTTTACTCTGCTCTTCTGGCCACCGAATGAACAAGTTGTTGATCATGATGGCTTGTTGCTAGGGAGTGTACATGTTAATTGGAAAGGAACCAGTCAAGTTGTGGGTTTATTCTGAATAACACATGCCATCCGTTGAAAGGGTAACCTATAGTTTCTCCTGCTCCAGATGTCTCTTCTGATCAGATGCATCTGATGTGATCTGTCATTCTTCAAAGTATACCATGACTTGTAGCACTCCTAAACTTTCAACTGAACAGAGAAGATAATATCTGTATAGCCTGTATGCTAAAGGTATTTTATTTGCTGTAGTTGTTTGTGTTAATGTTGTGTTATTGTTTTGTATTATTTATGCTAAGAGATTCACATGTATAACTACAGTAATTTCGAAATTTTGCAAACCCTACCAATAGGCTCTGCCTGTACCTGCCAAAGCCACCCAGCACCACAAACTGGCCTATACGCTCTGCCTGTACCTGTCAAAGCCCCACCCAGCACCACAACCTGAACAGACATCCCCTGTGCTGCATGTTGCAATGTTGATTAAAATTCATGTCTGCAAAACCATGATCCAACTCGACTGCCTCTGGCAAAATGGCAAAAAAACATCAAGCGACCAGCATACTGGCTGTGTTTCGGTCATAAGTCTTTTCAACAATGTAAAATGTGGTAAATTCGTATGCCCATGGCCAAGGTCTTGAAACTGATCCTGGTCAAATTTAAACAAGCTGCATAGTTTAATACATGCAAGTGGGAGGGTGTAATAGAAAAGGTACCCATGTTCACTTCTATGTTTCTGAACAGAGCACTTTGGTCATCTTCAGCCTTACTCTGATCTTGGTTGTCAGATTTCTTTCTTTTTCTTTTTTTTTTTGCTTTGGTCTCTACCTGAGATTGATCTTTCAGATTTTCTCTTATGTCTTTAGTCATGGCTCATTCAAACCCTTTTGATGTCTGTCTTGCCTTATATTGAGTTTTCTTTTCCACTTTATGGAATGTTGCTATGGTGTGTGTGTGCGTGTGTGTGTGTGTGTGTGTGTGTGTGTGTGTGTGTGTGTGTGAGTGTCTGTGTGTGTGTGTGCGCGTGTGTGTGTAAAACCAGTTAGGTTTTTCAGTTCAACTCTAAAAGCAATCCTTAGAGGTATATGGCAGAACACACCATGCTGTGTCACTCAAGATGACAGCTAAATCATATTAGATATGTGCGGCTCTTATGTACAGTAAAATGTATAATTTGAAGTATAATATATGAGAAAAAAAGATATATTATATAATATATTATGAAGTGAACTAAAAGATTATTCTGTTTTTAATGTGTCCTGAGATTTTGAACGGCAATGGTCTATGTCAGGGCAGAAGGCGGTAATGCAGTGAGCAACAGTAACTCAACAGACGTCGACACAAACTGAACCAATACGCTTTTTTTGTGAGGCCAGCACTTGCAGCAAAGTGTTCTAACATTGAATGCATTGGAAACTTTTACCTTTCTTCCAGAAGTAAGTTGATTTTTCAAGGAAAAATGAAATTTGTTCCCAGATATATATGTGTGTAGCTTACTTTATCAGAGCCCTCTGTTGAAACAGCCCAGGGACTTGAGGAGGCCAAATGACATCTCGGGTTGAGAAGTAGTGAAACCACTCAGACAAATGTGTCAAATTGGGCTGCAAGAAAATGGAGGTCAAAACTTAAGAACTTGGTAGCTTAAGGGCTGGCATGAGAAAGAGAAACAATATTAGCACCGAGGACACTCGCTGATAGAGAAAAAGAAGAAGAAGAACACAGGGTCAACTTGGAAACTGGGAGTTTGTATGATTCTCTGATTTCCATTTCTTTTTGTTCTTTCCAACCAGACGCCATTTCTGCTGGCTGTAGAATCAAGAAAAAAGAAAATGGACTGAGGCTAGAAATGTCTGGGCTTCGTGTCAATGCTGATTTTAGAAGCTATCGTGGTCTAGGAGTGATCGTGAAAAGGGTTATGTCTCTGTTAAATGCATTCATTCACAGATCACATGTACACATGTCCTATATTAATTCATAATATTTCTTTAAGGTCCCTTCAGTGCATATTTGCTTAGTAAATGCTAATAAACTGTCAGAGCACTGTCCACAGTTTGAAAGTAATTTACTTGCCCCTGCTCTCTTGGTTTTCAAAGCTTTTAAGTCCCACAAATTGAAATGGAAAGGTCGTTATAAAATGTACACACTTCTGTCATGGCTCCTTGAAGATTGCTCTTGATTTGTCTTCCTCTATTGTGTTTTCATATGGTATTATTCTCCCAAGATTTAATTTTCCTCTTTCCCATGTGAGTTCAATTTTCTCATTAAATTGTCCATTTTCCACTTGATTATGGTCTGCATGAAACCTAAGAACCACAATACTCTATTATTAAACTCCTGATAAGCCTTGCTAATACTGTAGACCTGGAGGTATGGGAAATAAAAGGCAATCTTTAAGCAGTCGGTGGCGGTAAACATCTGGTCCTGCTCAGCACAAATTATTGGTTGAACTGTTAGTGGCATTTAATTGTGTTTCAGGGAAGACACACATTATCATCTCAGCAGACAAAAAACACAAACAAATAAGTCAGGTTTAAAAGTGTTTCCATTAAATTCAACTGCCAAAGGACCAAGCTTGAGCAATCACACAAAACAACACTCTCCTGTGAATACCCTCGGTGCATATCTAGCCGAAGCAAGCGGTTCTTCAGAGCAGAAATTATTTTGAATGCAAATGTAAGACGACTAAATTAAATATCATCTGTTGAAGGATTATGCCTTAACAAGGTTAATGAAATGCAAATGATAACAGGCATGGCTATGAGGGCCAAACTTTTAGTTCCCCTGCGACTAGAATATGTCTGCTACTTGGCCAAAGTAAAGACGTGTGTGTAGAAAAGTACACAAATCTGCCAGACTGCTTTTACTTGAATCCATATGTCATCGTGGGGTTTGTGTGCACTCTAGCTTAGGTGAAATTTTGCTGGGCCTTAAATGTAGTCGTGTGCCGGGCCGGATTAACAGGGGGGCAGGACAAATAAAAAAATAAATCTGATTTCTGCAATGTCAGGTAGCAACCAAACATTTTAGAAGAAAGAATTCTCTCAGACTAGAAATCAACTGGCTAAAGAATTAGCTAGCCCACTGTTCAACTATCCAACATTGTAGGCAGCAGAAAACTACCGGCAACGATGTGCATCAACCAGCCCTGCAAGCGGTCCTGGAGAAAAAGGGGTAACGCTTTATTTGAAAGGGTGTGCATAAGACTGTCATGACACAGTCGTTACCATGACATGACACTGGACATGAACATGAAGGAGTCTTTATGAATGTTCATCACTGATGTCATTAGGTGTCATTCATTTAATGATGTCATTTTTGCATTGCATTGCATTGTTGACATTGTTTGGGATGTCTGTGTTATGACAACTTGACATTAACCAAGACAACATAATCTCGTCATAAACACGCCATGGCAGGCCTAATTATCAAACCTCAAGAAACTATTTAGCTTTATATTACATTAAACTATCATATGTAGTTGGGTTTGACATTGGCTCTCATGAGACCCTTATAATTGTGTCATGAATCTTTTCCTTGACTAAACTACAGGGGTACAATTTGGGCTTATCATGAAGATGTCATTAAGTTTCATTACACTGCCAAATTATTTTATAACAGTGTCATGAATAATTCCCTTGACCTCAACTACAGTTGTACAATTCAGGCTTTTCATTAAGATGTCATTAAACCTTATTACACTGTCAAATGCTTAGAAATACCTTAACAAAATCAATAGAAAATCAAAAGACAAGTCCAGAGGTATTTTTTCTTTTACTGATGTGACCCACTTCCTCTGTGTCCCCTGCTGCCTGCAGACATGTCTTTAAGAGTCCCTGGGACTCTGTGGTAGGGAGGCGACAGTACCCCAGGGTTCGGTTTCTGGGCCACAGTGATGGTACGGTGGGGGTCTGTGTCCATTTCTTTATTTCTCCTTTTGATGTTTCATAGAGTTCGGGAATTACTTTGCTGCTAAAATGTTTGCGAGATGGGACTAATGTGGTTCAACAGGTGAAGAAATCCCGAGTCAGTTAGCACTGAATAAGGCTGCAAATCTTTGGCTATGAATTCTCTAACTGCTTTCGTTATTACATATGTCAAAGACGTTCTGTTTTTGATGTGGTTTGTTTGTTTCTCTGTCTGTAAGGAGCATTACACAAAAAATGACCTGCCCAATTTCCATGAAACTTGGTGGAAAGGTGTAGCATGGGCCATGAAGAACCCATTCAATTTTGAGAGAATCTGACTGACAGGAGGGCTCCATGAGTTTAGTTTCACTTTCACTAACATTATGAGAAGGCATATGGCCTTGGCAGAGGTCTGCGCTTTCCGAGTGCCCTTTGAGTTTCTTTGTTGTTTAAACTCAACAGCGTGAGATTGTTCTGTTTTGGCTAATGAGTGGACTATCCTTGTGTCACGGAACGAACAGACTTCAAGATTTGAAT
Source organism: Clupea harengus (assembly GCF_900700415.2). Taxonomy (NCBI): domain Eukaryota; kingdom Metazoa; phylum Chordata; class Actinopteri; order Clupeiformes; family Clupeidae; genus Clupea; species Clupea harengus. The sequence goes on from NC_045168.1 coordinate 20,170,123, forward strand.
ACTTGGAACAGAGTTTATTGCAAACGGAGACAGCCAGGAACACACAGGACAGACAACAGGTTGCGGACACAGAGATGCTGATACGAACACAGAGAGGCTGCAGGAGAATCCTCAACAACGCAGTCTCAACCCTCGGAGGGGCGCAGGCGCGTAGCTCTGCTGGGCACCGGTGGCGCTCGCGATCTAATCGCCGAACTAAATAAAGCAGAGGCAACCTCTGAACGAACAAACTATAAACAAACAAGCCGTTGCGGCAAACAAAACACAAGTCACACTCGGCAAGACACTTAACTAAACTATAACTAAGGTTGTGCTCAAAACAGGAACTAAGGAGAGGAACTAAACTAAAACTAACAATGACGGAAGGGAACGTAATCCTTCGGAAAGCCAGGTCACGGGAAATCCAATGGTTGTTTATCCGTTGAAGTGCGATACCAGACACCTGAGTGAAGGGAGTCTGAGGTATATGTAAGGGCTGTGACAGGTGTGGGTGATTATGAACCTGGTGAATGTAAACGCGGTGCAGGTGAGTGAGGCTACAGGTGTACGTGATCAGTATTCCGGTGAGTGAAGCGAGAGAGTGGAACAGGTGTATGTGCTTGTGTGATTGGGGACCTGAATGCTAACTTCCCCACAGGGTGGGTGGGTGGAGGGGTCAAGGGCAAGGCGGGCAGTCCAGCTTGGGCCGACCCGGAGCGGAATGTCTGGTGGGCGGCCGAACAGGGACGTAGTGCATGGTGGACAGCCGATCAGGGGTGAAATGTCTGGTGGGCGGCCGGTTGGACGGTTGACCGGGAGCGGAGTGTCTGGTGGCCAGCCGGGTGGACGGCCAGCAAGAGGCAAAAGATCTGGCAGATGACTGGGAGCTCTGTCAGGAGCGAGGCGACCGCAACCAATCTCAACCCCGCCTCGGACGACGTCGACCGGGGATAAGGCCGAGGTTGCAGCACCTGTAGCTGGGGTAGTCATGGTGGAAGCCTCCTTGGCTTCGCCCTTCGCGACGTCCTCAGCGCGAGCATCGTCGCAGTCGGAGGTGCCGTCCATACGAACCGTGCCCCCCTCAGCGGTTTTATTCACGCCCGCTGCTGGATTAGCATCGGGAACGGATGCTGGGGGGTCCGGGTCGGCAGAGGGTGCTGCTGGTGCTTGAGCCAGAAGCGGCAAAGGGACTAAGGGCGCAGGAAGGTTGGGGACTGGAAGGGACCAGACGTCAAAGGGAACTGGGACAGGAACACCTGGGATCAGGAAACTAGGGACACCTGGGCCAGGGACACCCGTGATACCTGGGACCGGGACACCTGAGACTGGGATACCTGGGATACCTGGGACTAGGACAACGGGGATCAGGAAACTAGGGACACCTGGGCCGGGGACACCTGGGACACCTGGGACACCTGGGACACCTGGGACACCTGGGACACCTGGGACACCTGGGACAGGGATGCCTGGGACTGTAGGAACTGGGGTGCCTGGGACTGCTGGGATTGGGACTGCAGGGTCGGCGGCGACTGAGTCTGCCGGGTTGGCGGCGACTGCGTCTGCCGGGTCTGCGACGGCCGAGTCTGCAGGGTCGACGACGGCCGGGGCGGCAGGGTCTGCAGGGTCGACGACGGCAGAGTCTGCAGGGTCGACGACGGCCGGGTCTGCGACGGCTGGGTCTGCAGGGTCAGCTGCGGCTGGGGCTGCAGGGTCAGCGGCGGCTGGGGCTGCAGGGTCAGCGACGGCTGGGTCTGCAGGGTCAGCTGCGGCTGGGTCTGCAGGGTCAGCAGCGGCTGGGTCTGCAGGGTCAGCGGCGGCTGGGTCTGCAGGGTCAGCGGCGGCTGGGTCTGCTGGGTAAGCGGCGGCTGGGTCTGCTGGGTAAGCGGCGGCTGGGTCTGCAGGGTCAGCGGCGGCTGGATCTGCAGGGTCAGCTGCGGCTGGGTCTGCTGGGTGAGCGCCGGCTGGGTCTGCAGAGACTGCGACGACTGGGTCTGCAGGGTCGGCTGAGGCTGGGGGTGCTGGATCACCAGCAGGATTAGTGACTGTGGAAGTGTCAGCAGCGGCAGCTGCGGGGACTGTATTTGTGGCCGGAAGAGCCACGGAAGCGGGAGGAGTAGCAGGAGCTGTAGTCGTGGTAGGAGGAGAGGACCTCTCGGCTGTTGTTCTCGGCGGAGACGGGACCGCAATGGCGGCCGCAGAGTGGACGGTGGCAGCGGGGAAGGCTGCGTGATCTGGGACGGAGACAGCAGTAGCCGTGCTGTCCGGGACAGAGACAACGGCCACTGCGCCCTCCGGGACAACGACAGCTGTCGCTGCGTTCTCCCCTAAGGCAACGATTGCTGCAGGTTCAGCGGAGGGAAGGACTGCTGCGTGCTCAGCAAATGCTGCTGCCCTGGCGGCCTCCACGGGGGCAGAGGCTGCTGGGGGCTCAGCGGAGGCCGAGGCAGCGGCAGCTGTGAGCTCAGCCAAGGCGGAGGCAACTGTAGGCTCTGCAGGGGCAGAGACAGCTGCAGGCTCTGCGGCGACTGAGGCAGCCGCGGGCTTCGCAGGGGCTTTTGCAGGTTCCGCCGGGGGAGCTGCGGGCTCAGCAGAGGCAGCAGAGGCAGCAGCAGGCGCTCGGTGAGGTGCTGGCACTGACACTGGGATGGGAGGTGCAGGAGATGCTGGAGGGGAAGACATAGGAGGTACTGGAGCAACACTGGCCACCACGGCTGCCTTGGGAACCGCGGAGGCAGAGGCAGCTGTGGGCTCAGCAGAGGCCGAGGCCGCGGCGAGCTCCGCAGAGATAGAGACAGCAGCGGTCAGCGGTCAGCTCAGCAGAGGCTGAGGCAGCTGCAGTCTCAGCAGAGGCGGCTGCGGGCTCAGCAGAGGCAGCGGCGGGCTCAACCGGGGCAGAGGCAGATGCCCAGCCTGGAGCAGGAGTGAGGCCCCTGGCTGTGGCAACAGGAGTTGCCAACACCGCTGCTGCAGCAGGAGCCTGGCGAGGGGCAGGCCTTGGTCCTGGGGTAAACCGGGGTGCTCCACGTCGAGCCCGATCTCTCCGACGTCGAGCCCGGCGAGGTGCAGGCTCTGGAGCTGGGGTAAGCCGGGGTGCTGGAACCGACCTCCGGCTAGATGCTGGCACTGGCACTGGTGTGGGACAGGCTGGCAATGAAGACGTAGGCGGCACTGAAGCATCACTAGCCACAGCGGTTGCACGTCTTCGGAGCAGGAGTGGGGTTTGGGTCCATCTCTTCATAGGCTGACCTCGTGAAGAACCGATCCCCCAAGATGAAGTCCCCATCAATCCACTCACGGATATCCTCTTCCTCGACATCATTCTCTTCCTCAGACTCATAGTAAGCATACAGTAACTCCTCACGAATGGGGCGATCCCAAACATCCTCGTCTTCAGAGTCATAGCCATAGGGGTAGGCGGTGTATCCCTGGAAATATGCCTCACGGATAGTGTCCTCCTCCCCTCCGACGATCTCAGGTAGGATCCCCACCTCATGGGTCCTGGGCGGAGTAGGAGTGGGAGCTGGGGTGGTCACCCTCAGCGGAGTAGGTGAGGGAACAGTGGCCACCGTAGGTGGCGGATCTGCGTCGACAAGGTGCCGACGGAGCACCTCCATGAGCTGCTGGTGTAGTCCTAGGCGGGCCGCCTGGGTCGCTGGGTCTCCTGCAGGGCAACCAAACTTCGCCTGAAGATGTGCAAGGAAGGTGTCGAGCGCCTCAGTCACTGGCCCTCCCCACACAACTGCTGCCCATAGTAGAGCCTGTCCCTGAAGGCGGAGGACGACATAGGCCACACGGGATCTCAGTGGGATACTGCTGCGTCAGCCTCAACAGGGCGCTGGGAGTCGAGGACAAAATCCCAACAGTCCTCACGTGCATCGGAAAAGGAAAAGGGAGAGGGGGCTGTGGCTGTGACTGTATCCACTTTGTCCTTACTTGGAGCAGAAAGCGCAGATCGAGCTGATGTGGGTCCGGAGTATGAGGTTGGTCGGACCGCCGCTCCAGCCCGAGGGCAGGATGCGGTGGCAGAGCTGGCTGAATCCATCCGTCTCTTTTTAGGTCTGGTATTCTGTCACGGAACGAACAGACTTCAAGATTTGAATACTTGGAACGGAGTTTATTGCAAACGGAGACAGCCAGGAACACACAGGACAGACAACAGGTTGCGGACACAGAGATGCTGATACGAACACAGAGAGGCTGCGGGAGAATCCTCAACAACGCAGTCTCAACCCTCGGAGGGGCGTAGGCGGGTAGCTCTGCTGGGCACCGGTGGCGCTCGCGATCTAATCGCCGAACTAAATAAAGCAGAGGCAACCTCTGAACGAACAAACTATAAACAAACAAGCCGTTGCGGCAAACAAAACACGAGTCACACTCGGCAAGACACTTAACTAAACTATAACTAAGGTTGTGCTCAAAACAGGAACTAAGGAGAGGAACTAAACTAAAACTAACAATGACGGAAGGGAACGTAATCCTTCGGAAAGCCAGGTCGCGGGAAATCCCATGGTTGTTTATCCGTTGAAGTGCGATACCAGACACCTGAGTGAAGGGAGTCTGAGGTATATGTAAGGGCTGTGACAGGTGTGGGTGATTATGAACCTGGTGAATGTAAACGCGGTGCAGGTGAGTGAGGCTACAGGTGTACGTGATCAGTATTCCGGTGAGTGAAGCGAGAGAGTGGAACAGGTGTATGTGCTTGTGTGATTGGGGACCTGAATGCAGCTGATGAGCGTGCAGCTGGGAGAGTTAGTGAGCTGAATGGGGCGTGGCCGGAGCGGAGCTCCGCAGGAACCTGACACCTTGCTCCACCTCCAAGAAATACGACCGGGTGATGGTGACATAAAGGAGACATCATGTTAGATGCGTTTCCCTTCAAGTTTCAGAACAGTGGCATAGCAATGCTTGCAGACTGTACTTTATTTGTTCACTTTATTTGTCTTCCTCCCCTAGTCATCGTATTGAATCCGATAAGATTGAGAAAGAGTCTCAGAGATCACAGGACCCATACCTAAGTGCACTGCTTCAGACGACCAGCACTGTTTAATTGAAAATACTCCTAACTTGGATTATAGCTGATAAGAATACGTCGATAGGACTGATTCCACTTTCTCTCGTATTAACAACTTGTGTAGCAGAGTTAGGATGGTATAACCTAGGCTGCTGTAACAAAATGTGTGTGTATGTGTTTTGTTTTCTGTAGAGATCTAGCATTTAATTCCTGTTTTATAATCATGTTGCCTTATGCCATTATGTGGTAGTTGTGTCGTGGTGCTCAAGGTACCCTTGAGTTTGTCCTTGTTTCCAGTTTAATAATCTTCCAAACGAACTACTCATTACTACTAACTACTTTACTCATTAATGATACCAAACAGCTTTATTAATAGGATTATTGAGTGTCATGTTTTTGACATCCTAATTAGCATCATCTCATTATCAATTAGTAACAGATGAGATGCTGCTACAAGTGTGCATGTGTTATTTTGTTTTTGTGTTATGTTAAAGGTGGGATAGTCATGATGTGGCATTCTATTGTTGTACATTTGGTATTGATTGGCACATTTCCTAGATGGCCTGAAAGTGTTGTGCAGCACTTTTGAGGGGGTCCTTGGAATAGATGCAGCTTCAGGGCCCTTAGTGTTCTTAATCATGGCCACGAGAGCCTGGATTTGTCAACATTAAGCATGTTTTTTGTTTTATTTTATCGTTTTTACACAGGGAAGTACTCTCTGTCACGCATTGATGTCACGCATTGATGTTTGTTTCAGAGCCAGTGTGTCTGTGTTAACATTTTAGTGACAGATTACAGAACCAAGAGAACCCAGAATTGTTTTAATTATCTTAACCAGATGAGATTGGGATTGGGTTGGGATTTCATGCTGGAGGGAGGTCATTTAGGGCGTAGGTCAGGGAAGGGACTTTTAAATCAATTCTAGACTAGAAGTCTGTGTAAATAGGCATCCAGTGAAGTTAGATCTGTGAGTTCACCAGGCCTCATGGATTTATATGAATTGGGTATCATCTGCCTAGTTATGGAAATGGCTTTTGATGATTCTTTTGATGATTCTTAAATACTGATGTTTTAAGTACACAGATTTAACTTCACAGGAAAACGTCTGTAATCCTGTATATTCATGTTCTCTTCCTCCGTTCTTCAGACCTCATCAAATGAGATCACAAACTTGCTGGTCTTGCCATGTCGTTCAGATCCACTGAGAAGGATTGGTATCCTTATCCTTTGCTGTGAAAAAATAAATAAAACAGCTCTTTGATTTCCGTTCATGGATCTGATTACTTTAGATAAGAAAACATCATTCTCAGAACAAACGCCTCAAATGGAGAAGCGAGAGGCATTCCCTCGGTGGGGCTTGGTATGCTCCTCTCTTGCCTCTTTCTCTCTCTCTCTTCCCCACCTTCCACTCTCTTGTGTCTCCCACCATAAGATGAGTGATTAGGTGTTTGCATTAGCATGGTGTGAACCTGATGCTGAGTCTCTGTGTGTGTACGTCTGTGTGAATGCGGGGGATTTAATTCACCAAGCAACAGGAGTACTGTGTGTGCGTGTGTGTGTGTGTGTGTGTGTGTGTGTGTGTGTGTGTGTGTGTGTGTGTGTGTGTTTTCCACACCCCAGGCAGATAAGCTGTCTCCCCCACAAGTCTGCATATACTAAAATGTCACACACCTGCATTCACATCCCTGACTCAAACACCAAGGAAGGAAAGCCTCAGAAAAAAAGACCTCTTTGTTTTGTTTTTCTTTTTTCTTTCTTTCCTTTGTTTTGTGGTGGGTGTCAGTGAGAAGGCATTGTGTTGTGCTAAAGTGTATAGAGGAAGT
>NC_045168.1:20181935-20289435 GCF_900700415.2 Clupea harengus
GTGTTGAATTGTTCAGACACAAAGTGTCTGCATTCTTCTCTCAACAGATTAAAGCTGTTTTAATTGTATAAGGAAAACACATAAGGAGTTTTGTTTTGAAGCTAGTTAGCTAACTGCTGAAAAGGCATGCAAAAACCCTGCAAATATCTGCCAGTTGGCACTGATAAAAGCTTTCTAAGGTGCTAATTAGTGTCTTTTGGTGGTATAGCTGACAATGTCATGGCCTGAAAGCATGCATTTTAAAATACATTAAAAATACATTAACATACAATTTCCAATAATACCCTTGCTATAGGTTTGCAATAGTGTTTGTATATATGTACAAAAAGGGTTCACACCAAAGTAGACTATGTATAGTCAACACTGACCTTTTGTGTAGGGCCTTGGTAAAAACCTTTAGCTTTACATTTAAGATTTCTGTCAGATAGGATAATTGAGAGATTTCCTTCCGTCTGTACACACATAACTCCTTAATATTCCCTTGAATCTTAATGAACTCAAGAAAAGATCAAGCCTTGTATCACATATTTCAGGGTATTATAAGGAATAACTAAAGTCTTGGTTAAATTTAAGGTAAAATGAAGAGTGCATGTTTGCAAATTAAGAACCATTTATTATAAATGAAGGGTTTTTGCATAGTTCCAAGTGCAAAAAAAGGAAATATAAGTGTATTTTAAGTGTTTATGTTTTGTAATGCACCATGCTACCAAAGGCTTGGTATACCACTACAATTTCTACCCAGTACTTACACACAGTCACACACACACACACACACACACACACACACACACACACACACACACACACACACACACACACACACACACACACACACACACACACACACACACACACACACACACACACACACACACACACATGCACACACACACATGCACACATATCAACACACATGTCTCTTTCTTTTGTACTCAGTGTTTGACCTCCAATGGGTTCCGGTTCAACTCCCACTGGCCATCTCCACTCTGTTCAGCACATACACTTTAGCCCTCTTCCTTCTTCCTCCATCTGACTCTCCCTTGCTTTCAGTGAGTCTGTGTGGGAGGCGAGAGAGAGAGAGAGAGAGAGAGAGAGAGAGAGAGCGAGAGAGAGAGAGAGAGAGAGAGAGAGAGAGAGAGAGAGAGAGAGAGAGAGAGAGAGAGAGAGAGAGGGTGACGCAGATAAATGCATGCTACAATCTGGAGGAGGCCCCACTCCACGGTTATTGATGACCGGCTTAGGTCGGCACACCAGGGGGAAGGGGGAAGAGAGAGAGAGAGAGAGAGAGAGAGAGAGAGAGACGTGGGAGAAAAAGTGAGGGAGTCAGCAATGTTCCTGGACCCCTCTTCTCCTAACATTTCATTCCTCTTTCCTCCTCTCTTGTGCCGTTTCTCCCACCGGAGGGAAATGTACAAATAGATTCATTCACCTGCGTCTGGCTGCGGAAGTCTATAGGCATTTCAGCACCCATTAGTCTGGGAGTGTGAGCGAAGGAGAGGGGGTTTGTGGGAAAAGAGAGAGCGATGGAGAGAGAGAGAGAGAGAGAGAGAGAGAGAGAGAGGGTATATGAAAGAGAGTGAGGAGAAAAGAGAGGACACTGTGATTAAAGAAGGTTGTTGAAAAGAGGCAGCGCAGACAGCCAGAAGCATCTGTCGGTCAAGCCTTCTTTAAAGCCTTCATTATTCAGTGGCCTCCTGATTTTAATTCATGCAGCTCTTTAGGATTGTAATTAACAGAAAGAAAGGAAAAGGGAGAAGGGGGTGGGGGTAGAGGGAAACGGCATACGTGCAATGACTTCTATTTTTAGAGGCCAAAAAGATGAGCATCCTCTCCCAGTGGACCTGGTGCTCCACATTACACCGCCTAGCCTGAATGGAGCCCATCCCTCAGAGAGACAGTTGTCTTTTGAGATCCAAAACATCCTGTTAAAACGCTGATAATCAAATATAAAAGGATGCCTCATAAATACACTTTGGCAATAAGGAACACCATGGGGTCTGCCAGGGTGCAGAATAGCATTAGTCTGTCTGTGATTTAATTTGCTTTCTTTCTTTCAGTTTTTGAAAGGTCCATGTTTGCCTTCAGTTGTTCCAAATCATTTGCTTTCAGTCTCTTTCTGCTTTAATTAAATTTGAATGGTAAAGTGGTTATTGGTTGTAGGCATTCCCCACAACACTACCAGAAAGCATGTTTAGGTTAGAGGAAACCCACAAATGTGTATATACAGACTCTCTCTCTCTCTCTCTCTCTCTTTCACACACACACACACACACACACACACACACACACACACACACACACACACACACACACACTCACAAACACAGACACAGACACACACACACACACACAAACACAGACACACACAGACACACACACACACACACACACACACACACACACACACACACACACACACACACACACACACACACACACACACACACACTATAGTCATGGCACATGAACTGACATCATTATCAATATTACAGCAAGAGTTAGTGGTGCAGCTCATCATTAATGTTTCTCAGCAAGGGTCTGCATAATGGCTTTATGGTCCTTTGAAATGTTCTCTCTCTGGCTTCTTCTAATGCTGTTCTTCTGTGCCCAGAGGACCTGGCGCATTCCAACACATATTACACAGGAAGTGTTATAATTCACGTTTATGGTGTCTCATTTACGTCTGAGACTTGTATGTGTGTGCCACCTTTGATATCAGCGTGATGCGGGTCTGCCCTCTGGGTATGGGGTGAAAATTACACTGTGTCTGTGTGTATGTGTGTGTGTGTGTGTATGTGTGTGTGTGTGTGTGTGTGTGTGTGTGTGTGTGTGTGTGTGTGTGTGTGTGTGTGTGTGTGTGTGTGTGTGTGTGTGTGTGTGTGTGTGTGTGTGTGTGTGTGTGTGTGTGTGTGTGTGTGTGTGTGTGTGACTAAGAGAGGCTTGGGTAATGTGGTTGGGATTTGAAAAGTGAGTTAAAAAAAGAATGAATTTCATATAATGAAAACTAAATCTATAGGCATGTATTTATGAAGCGCAGGTATGGAAATGCATAATTATGTGAGGATACAGAATGTGGAAAGAAAAAAGTACATAGAGTAAATATACGTGTAGCCAGCATGACCTCAGCCTTAACTCGTATCTGGCAGAGCACATTAACAAGAGGAAACGACCGGTGATGGAAACTGCTGCCTGGGCCAAAACTCTGCCCTGGGCCTCTCTGGGCAGTCGTGGTGAAGTAGCTTGCCCAAAAGAAATGATCACCATTTACCTTTTGGCATTTAATTAAGTAACTCCAAGCAGGTTGCTCTACCTCAATATCCACTGGGATATCCAGGTCCTGACAAGGTTATTGGGCAAAGGCTGTATCCTGAAAGTTTAATTAGATGCAGCTCTCCGTAAAAAAATATTGAGCTGTTTTCAGGAGGCAACATGTTATGAGTATCATTGCTCTTCTTACATTTTATCCTTTTTATTATTCTTATACCTCTTCTCATATCCCTCCTATTATGTTCAAATTTTACCCACATCTATTATGCTTGGGGTCAATTTGACCCCAGCAAATTAAACCTCCAAAAAATTATTATAATTATTTTTTTTTACCCAAGTTTATGTGTCAGGTACTTTAGGTTTGTTTGTTGACTACCTAAATAGCCCTTAAAAATAAAACAATATCCCCACCCATTCCCTTTATACATCCAGAATACATGTTACGCGACTATGGAGAAATATGCAGATCCCCATAAAATCTCACTGATTGACCTAAAATTGGAAAGAGATATCCTTCTGGTGTTTTTATGGCTTCATATTATTTCTAAGTACATATTGTTGTTATCTATAACATTTGGAATAAAAAAATATTTCTTTTATCAAGAAAAGTAACAATGTGATGAAAAAAGTTGATATTTCTTATATATTTTATACAATTAAAACAGCCTGGGGTCAAATTGACCCCAAACAACACCTATGCGTAAAGTATGTGTACAGGACATTGAAAACATATCATCATGTTAATTTTGTGTTTACCCAGTTGTCCCCATTAAATTAGGAAAAGTCATTAAATATGAAGCAAAACAAATTATGTCAAACATTTATTTAGAGACGTTAAACATTGAATGGGGTCAAATTGACCCCAAACATAATAGGAGGGATATATGCTTATACATAGGGTCTTAAGCCAAGAAACCTAGATGGTTGATCAACCACAGTTAGCACTGAATGTCATCTGTTGAAGCTTACATGTTAAATGGCATGGCTGAGCTAACTGCATTATGTCTGTTTATAAGGTTGTGATATTCACACTGGACAAGAGCAAAACCACATGAGAATGAGATTTGTGAGATGATCATTTACATGTTCGGTGTTGGGTTACAAACATCGCTACTGTCAGTTTTTCTCCCACAACTGTTACTGCAGATTAATCAAAGTGAAAGGAAAACAGCAGAGGGTTGAAAGCCTGATAATTCCCTTGCACATTTAACACACCAGAATGCTCATCCTTTCCAGCAGTGCGCCCTTATTAATGAATCTCACACTGAATATGAAGAACTGTGTGTCATTTTTCGCAGTTTGGTATGAACTTGCGGATTCTTGACTTCCTTCCTATGTCAGCTCGTGTTTCGCACGAGTTTCTCACCTTGCTTTTCACCCGTCGTTCGGCTCTGCTCTGAAATCAGATAGTGGTAAACAAGCCTCATTACCATCAGGGCTAATTACATCCACGCCGTGACTCAATAATTAGTACACAAGCGCCGCATTCTTACATCTCGCCGCGTTACATCAAAAGGAAATCTCGCTCCATTAGCGCTCCGGCTTGGGCTCCTGTGCCGCGGCCTCTTTGTTTACCGTCTGGGGTTGAAACCTCTGCTCCTCTGAGACGTCTCGACTCGAGGGAAAAGTTCCGACATCACCGGTACGGGGGATAATTGTGTTGGTGCACCTTTTCACTGTACTGTACTGTCTTGTTTTTTTTTTTTTTTTTTCATATCGGGCTGTCGTTGAAAAGGCGATGTTGTGATATTATGGGATGCCAAACCGCAGCTGCGCTTTGAGTCGGCCTGCTCCTCCTCGTGACCTTTGTCTCATGCCCACAGGTGCTTCAGGTGGTATCATCATGGGGGCATCATCAGTGCACAGCATCAGTGCTAAATCATGAATGACTTTAGATGTGATAAATATCTAGGAATGACTTGTATACCCACCTTGAAATGCCATAAATGATCATTACTTATTCAGTAGTATGCCAGTATTCTAATATGGAGAAATCTAAATGACATTTATAGGATACTTATGAAACCAAATAATTACATATATCGACATTAGGTCTTACATTATACTGATCTGCAATACACATATTCTGTTCTGGAAAGTCTAAGACTTAGATTTATATCTTTAGATAAATCTTATCATGTCATGTACAAACAGTATACCTAGTCTATAATATCATATTAGTTTGTAGCTGAATGGAAATGGAATATTTTCTGTTGTGAAGCTGATTATTTGGCTGTTTTCCCTTGGAGCTGCTCCTGCAGCAGTGTCACACCACATCACTCAGCACCAAAAGACCTGAGGTGAATTTAGCCACCACTCCAACACGCTGCCAGTACCCCTGCCGGCCCTCAGTTGCTGTCTCTTAGGTGACCTGCGCAACACAAATGTCTTGGAGATGTTTCCTGGCACTTATGATTTTCAGTTTATGCCCCACATCCTGTCTGTGTTTGTGCTTTTGCGCCTGTGTGGGCTTTCTTGAGGAAACGTCATGTTTAATCTGAGAAAATGTTACACCGGGCAACCGAAGTGAAATGTGCTGAACACGCTTGAGTTCAAAGCTGCATAAGGAATACCTGATGGATCATTTGTGGCCTGCGAAGGCTATGTCAGATTGTCTGCAAAATGCAGTGTGTAATTGTATAATGCACTCACTGAACAGTGCATATATGGCCATGCTCACAGGTTAAAACGGGGTTGTGAATCGTTCATGAAGTAGGCCTACACGGAGATGCAAAGTAAAGAGAATGTGTACTTATAGACGTACCTCTGAAACAGGTTGATAGTGAGGCCCATTGAGCAGAAGACAGACGGAGTAGATGTGTCATTGGGAACGACCCTCGGAGTTTGCTGCAGAGATTAAAGCCAGTCTATAAAGCTACCTCACATCAGCATTTTAACGACACACAGACGGATGAACATACGCGGTGCACATCACACTAGTTTTCGTCTCGTAAAAATGAGGTGCTTCATCAGCCTTATCTGAGTTTTTAAAAGATCCAGCGCCGCTGCCGGGAACGGAAATGGCAACGCTGGAAATGTTGGACAGCTGTGGCTCGATGACGAGGGAAAATTTGAGATGAAGAGATTTGCACAGGCCCCTGCGGCCTAAATAAAAAACACCAATATCGGTGCAAACAGCAGCCCACACAGATCCCCCGATAACCTGAAGGACCTACTATTCACACAGAGTTCAAAGGGTTGGACAGGTGTTGTTATTGTTCATAAAGCACAGCTCATTTTTTCTTAAATAACTTTTCTTTACAGACGCCCTGTGGGGGAAAATGATAGAAATGCGACCACTGTGCCTTTTTGTTCCAGCAACAATTTGGCAAAGGCAGTACACCTGTCAGTCAAGCAGTTGGGATTTGTATGCCAAAAAAGAAACACAAGCATCACAGTTGTTACATGAGGCAAACATATTAGCGAGCTCTGCATCATAGAATGCCAGTCCATTTTTTTTTAGACCCTGACGTACCCCCATAGAGAAATCAAGGAGGAGGGAAGCAGGGCTTTTATGTGTTTGATGGGCATGGCAGCCGAATAGGTCTCCAGCCAGGATAATGTACTTACTGCAGGTCATTAATTCATATGGCGCAGATAATAGCCACTTAGTGGGATTTGAAAATGTGTCCATGTACACTTTTATAAAATGGAAAATGCCAATCACAGCAAATGGGAGAAAAAAAAACTCAGAGGGGAACTTTTTGTTTGTCATGAGCCTCTTATGAGTTCTTGTCGAGCTCGAGAGCCTCGAACTCTGTGATAATAGTATAGGATGAAGGGGTTGAAGTATATGGAATTAGTCTTAACTGGCTAAGAGTGCTCAGGGGGGAAACAAGTATAGTCTTACTTTCAGATGTATGGCAAAACACAAACCCCACTTAGGAGTTCATGGGGTTTGACCAGTGTGGACATTACCCCAGATGGCTTGAGAAAGAGGTCATTTGAAAATGTCATAAAGACAGTGGTCCAAATGATAATGGGTTTCCCTGACCGTATAGCCTGTCCTATAAGAATGCAGTTGCCAAAATTACAATTAAGGTGTCCTAAAAAACAGTCTTGGTATCTGGGTATCTAGGCAGCGGCAAGAGAAACAGCTTGGCTAAAGGGATCTGTCATAACTCAACATTTGTAGTGGCAGGGCCCGCATCAAACTCAGAATGCCCTGAACGCCTCTGACATATTACAGACTATTTTCTTCAAACGCAAAGAATGAATGTGAATCATTTAAGTGATTATGATTGGCTGGAGGATTGATAACTACAAGCCCGAATCACATTTCCCTATGATCCTGTTGAACTTTTCTGTCTCACCCTTGGGGAGATAATTCCTCAAGAGCTGCAGGATCTATGACTCAGGAAGTTTCTATTGTCAGCGGATCAATGACATATCAATAGATGTTTATGCAGTGATAAGTTATTCTCTCTCTCTCTCTCTCTATCTCTCTATCTCTCTCTCTCTGCCTCTCTTTCTCTCTCTCTCTCTCTCTCTCTCTCTCTCTCTCTCTCTCTCTCTGTGTGTGTTCCAGGCCTGTGAATGCTGGGATACTGAAAGCTTTAGAAACTCAAGAGTTGGTCTCTCAGAGCACACTGAGTTGATGACAGCTCAGTATGACTTTTTTGTTGTCTTTGTCAGACGACTAAGTGCATCTGGCAATATGATGAGTATACAGGAAGTAGGACTTAAGTGTTGTCAGCAATAGCATGGCAAACATTTGTGCTGTTACTAAAACAGACACACACACACACACACACAAACACACACACACACAAACACACACAAACACAGAGTCACATTTACAAACAAAAAAAAACAGCATATAGCCTCTTTGGATGGCACTTGCCAAGCTTTCCACTTCACCTGTCAGCAGAAAATCGAAGACGAAGAGGGCCAGCAGCACCTGAAGGGCTCTCTGCACGGGGCGCATGGAGCTGTCACTCTTCCACCTGTCCACGCCAAGGCCGGATGACAGGGTCCGCGACAGGCCGGAATTATTTCCCACTTCCAGCAACTTTGGGGGTGATGAAAGGGAAAGCGCTCCCCGCTCCAAAACAAGTAGACACCGGGTGTCATCCCGTAGCCCTCTAGAGACGCCAGCGTAATGAGATGGACTGCAGATTCCCCGTTCTGGGAGTGTGGTCAGCGATGTCAAGCCAGCGTTAGTGGTGGTGGTGCGGGTGGGGTGGGGTGGGGTGGGGTAGAGAGGAGATCCTGACAGGACTATTGGGAGAGAGCCACAACCCTCTCTCTTGCACACTACTACCGTCACCCTGTAGTCCCTGCTGTGGTAATTTAAGCGTCTTTGAGAGTGCCATGGCCCTGATCAGTGCACTACATGAAAAGCGACATTCGCTCTGATCACGACACGCAGCTTCATGAGCTTTGGTGTGGGGAGTTTGTGAGCCTGACAGCTGCTTTGCTTTTCGGTAAGGTTTTGCCACAGGCTTCTTTCTTTGTGAGTTTTGTTTTTTAATTTCACTATGACTTTTTCTTTCTCATCAGCGATTCAAATTCAGTCATGAATACATTTTGTTGCTAAAATAAACCTGATGCTTAATGTAGAACTAATTTGCAGGCTATCATTATTTTTGCATGTCTTGAGGGAATCTGTGCTTTAAATAAGGATTAGAGCATTGCTATGCTCAGCTTTGTACACTGCCACTGTTGAGCCAAGACCAGGACATGATGGTAAACTGAATCAAACAGTTAGTTGACTGAAAGCAATGGTAAATGTAGGTTTCCATGGCAAAACTTTCCCAATCTGAAATCTTTTGAAGTCTCAGAGGAGGCACCTATAATTCATACTGTATATACAGTATGTGTATACCTGAAGTTTACTTTCTGTGGACAATTGTCAAAGCAGTCATGGTTCATGTAGCTGGGCTCAGCTCCTACGTTTAAGTGTTGTGGTGGAGGAGGAGTCTAAAGCACGGAGCGAAATAAGTGACATGTCTGTTGTTCAACCGTCTGGCTGAAATGTCCCGCTGTTCACTTCTCTCATTTTAGCGGGGTGACATGACTGTCATCTCTGCAAATGGCTCTCCGTGTCTGTCTGCTCCTCCAAAAACACAGACAATCTGCTCTCTGCAGGGGTCTCAAATTCACCTCTGCCTCCATTCTAAAAAGGGCCATTTGGCGAAAGCAAATTATAAATTATTTATAGTAAAGCAGAATGATGAATAGCCATCACTCGCTGAGTCACCTTGAATTACCTTATTCCCCCCCGGTTTCCTTAGCAACTGGTTTTTCGAATGGTTTCGGGGTTGTGAAGGTAGGAGAAAAACACGAAGCAAGGTCACCGGTCTTAGTTGCTCACGGCCCCTTCGGGCTGTTCCTATCAGAATCCGATTGCCATCTCTGACAACGTTGCTTGCCTTGTTTTATTCATTTCTGACAGGGATAAGGTCAGATTAGCCCGACACATGCGCAACAATGTGCCTGCCTCACATCATCAAACTTGTGTCCTCTGGATGATCAGGTGGTGCTTTATCTCCGAGGTTCAAGACATGTTGGAGGAGGAGAGAATGTCCTCTTGTACCTGCCTGAAACAGATTGCTCTTAAAGATCAGGGTATCAGTTGGTCGTGGGAGTGTAATATCCTTCACATTCATTCAAATGTTTATCTAAAAGTGGGCCCGCTATCTAAATGTTGCTCTGCAGCTTTCAGTTTCTTGGGGATGAGAATATTCTGATACACATATCAGAAAGTCAATGTGATGTTGCTTCATGAATACTTAACACTATAATAGCCTGTAACGATGAACAAACTAAAAACACACACACGCACATACACACACACACACACACACACACACACACACACACACACACAGAGAGAGAGAGAGAGACACAGACACATACATTCACCATGAACATTTTCCTTGAAAAGCTGTAGGTGATTGACATACATCGGTGGTCCAAATGACATACCCACAGAGCGCCGAGGATCGGGCCGAGTTGTTTCCTGAGACTTGTCCCCCTAATTGAGCACAGATCCTCCAGTTCTGGGAGGACACCGAGAACAGTGGAGGGTCACGCTGCTCAACCCCTGGTGTCTCCTTGCTAATGGGGAGGATGGGCACCGCGGCTCCTGCATAAATCATCCGGCCCTACCTTTTTAATACGGATCATAAAAAAGTCACATGGTATTTTCCCCACATGAAGACGTGTTCTGTTTTAAACATCCCTCATGCGCAGAAGAAGGATGGCCAGTCACACAATGGTAATTTGCCTCCGCAGCCTGGATGGACAGATTCAGAAGCTCATATATCTCTCTCTATCACCCTCTCTCTCACTCCCTCTCTGATCATATTAGATTCTGCATGCTGATAACCTCTGCCTGCCACAGGGGCACCTGTGGGAGGGGGAGCACTGCTCTGTGATGCATTTATTAGTGACGCAGACGGCAAACCTGATATCCAAAACCCTATTGTGATCTTCACACGCTTTCTAGGTTATAGTGTACAAGGTGATGTTTAGAGTATCACTCAGTTTTTTTTTTCTGTCATTCATTTGCTTTTGGGAAGAATTGAGTGTGAGTGTGAGAGTGAATGTGGCTGATATAAAATGAAGGCTTGCTTTTTTCTTTCATTTTTTTCCTCCTCTTCTTCTTTCGTTTTATTTGCACAGACAGCGGGTCTGAGCGAGTGCTCAGAGGTATTCTGTTCACAAAAGGCTCCCATCGTGCACTGCTGCCGGAGTGGCGGTTGTTTTCTGTCTGAGGCATGCATTGTGAGTTTGAGTGAACCTGTCTGACATGTCGATGTGTTCCATCTGACAGCATTGTGCTTTTGGAGTGTGCGGTTCCTATTGCAGTCGATCGCAGGTACGAATACTTTTCTCATTTTGTTTTACAAGTCCTCTACAAGCACTAACTAAAAGCAGTGAAACTGTAAAGGTTTTAGAGCATACAGCATATCCACTCCCCCCACCACAGACTACAGGTAGAACTCTCTCATCTCATTTAGGGTCACTCTGTGATGATCTTGTTATAACTTAATATCAAAGGTGTCAGGACTGCAGACATTATTTATGATCTCAATTAAAGTGCACACACCTAATTATTTTTGTGCCTGCCTAATGAATACAAATAGAAATCAGGACTCAACACTGAGGACCATTGAATTCTTGCTGCCAAGTCTACTGTCTTGTCTCAAAATGGCTATATAAGGCGGTAATAAATGATAGGTTGAGTTTCCTGTTGGGAGTCCAGACATTTTACAGCTAGTGAGGATTAAAGTTTAAGGAAGAAAAGCAATTTTCTCTGTAATCATACTGTGATAGGCTCAATGGAGTCCCTCATAAAAATAAAGTAAAACAAACAATATTTGTTTTTGTTTCGCACAATTTATGTAAAAGGCACTTTAAAAATTTCTCAGTAACATAAGATATTTGAATGTATTCAAAGGTAGTTATGAACTAGGTAACAAAGTCGAACATCTTAAATAGAAGTATCGGATCCTATTCGAATTAAAGTCCCATAAGCAGATACACACTAAGTCTGAATAGTTTTTTTTAAACCAAACTGTATCTAAACTGCCTGATAATGAAGACAAAAGCTAGGTAAATAAACAATAGAAATAGAAATAAACACAGCTCTATATAACAGGACTTAAAGGAGGCACATACGTTCAGCCCTTACCTCAGAGACGCTGGGACAGCAAGAATTGAGCATGACAAAGAACTCATTCATATACAAAGAACAGGGACTGATTGCAAATAAACACACAAAGACACACATGCACGCACAAATACATCTATATCCCAGACAGCTAAAGAATGCAGTATTAGATGGACGTAAATAAACTACCTATACGATATCCTATATACCAGAATGTCCTCAGCTCTGACCATAGCAGTGTTTGACGTTGTTTCTGCTGAGCTGGTATATGGAGGACAAGAAGAGTGGATGATGTCAGAGGATGAAGCCCTCTCTGGGCTGAATCAGGTCAGGCAACATGAATGATTTAGTCAGGGCTAGCTGGGGACTTGGATGTGAGAGATCTGTGACAGAGTTGTCTCCACAAACGGTATTAGCTATGACTTCCAAGGGACCCATTAGAATAACAACACTCCGATCTATGTCATGGTAATTGAAACTTGAGGCCTCCAGCACTTGGTCAGTCTCTGTAGGCAAATCCATTTGAGCTGAATTATGATCTCTACAGGAGTTAATAGTCAGTAACAAAAACTAGAAATAAAAGACATTTCAGATTTAAATGTTGTTATCTTGCAGCACTATTTTAATCCTCGGAAAATGTACTTGTTACTCCATTGCAGTTAGTGCAATAATGTGCAATTTCTAACTTCAGTCTTGTATGTACATGTATTATACCTGTACATAATGTAGTAACCTCTCCCTATAACCAGGTGGACTAATAAAAATACTTTTTAAGCTCTCTCTCTTAATGCTCTCTTTTCATGTTCTCTCTCTTAATTCTCTTTATGCTCTTTACACTCTTAATAAAAGAACAAGGTAATAAATATATATATATATACGTACATATATAAATTATAGTCTATACATTATACAATACAATATACATTCTATACAGTCTAGTAAACCAAGTGGCTGGCTAAAAAAAGTACAAATCCTGGAGGCAGGCAAAATCCTCTGCAAAAAGTTCAAAAACTGAATCCAAGAACTGACAAGGTCAAACACAGGAACCGATTACTCTCAACACACTCACAGAATGGTTGAATGGCTCAGAAGATAAGCTGCCATGATCAGAAACACAAGACATAAATACACAACTAATTAACAGAATAGCAGACTGAATGACAACAGGTAAAATAAACAAAAGAATATGGCAAAAGGTAAATGTCAAGAGTAAATACAAACACATGGTGCAAAAAACATAACAAGGCTTTTAACAGGAACAGTAACAGTCCACTGTGGTTAGCTTTCAGATAACACTTGTCCTCGGTAACACTTTCTATGAAGCCTGCATCTTTAAGGCCCTATGAGGGAATTAATAATGTCTTATAAAGCAGTTATAAACCATTGCAACACTCATTATAACTATGTTTATGTCTTCACAATGACTCATAACCACCTTTATGATATATTATGTCAGTTAATTATGAATGGTTATGATGTAAGACAGGATAATGCATCATAAATATCATTAGCCTGTGTATCTGTCAAATGTCATAATGCATCCAAGCTAACTTGTTTATGTAGTTATGTAGAGATGTACATCGAGACTTGACTGCTATTTGACAGTGTTAAGCCATAACAATAAGTCATTGTAATATACATTATAACCATGTACGCAAGTTGGGAGGTCGGCAGGTCAAATGACCAGTTCTAAGAAAAAGAGATGTCATTCCTTTGTTTTAAGAAAACCGATGTACATCTCACAAGACAAGACAAACCTTTAGATCACCATATATAGACACAACTACTAAGTGACTTTCACTCTGTAAAAACAAGTTTCTGTGAGAAATTATTGATAAATCCTATGAGGTAAATGTAAATAATCTTGTGCCACAGATGAAGATGCAGGAGATTCATACATACACAGTATTTGTGAATTACCCTTAATGTATTCCATCCTATGATATTTAAGCCTGTGCTAATAGCAGCATGGTTAAAAAAAGTGCAATCTTTGCTTCACGTGAAGGCTATAAACTCAAGAACCCTGAAGCATACTTGAAAACACTGACTCTCATATATTAGTATTGTTTAGGTCAAATAAACTGTATGTACTTCTCTTACAGTCTAGTGTGACGTACAAACATTTATATTTTATTTCTACTTCATTGTATATTTGTTTTCACATGATTTATATGTTATTTTGTCATGTGATCGATTGGTGTTAGTTGAAACACTGTTTAGTTAAAGACTTTTAGTTTGATGCATGAAGAGGCTTCATGCCAGGTCATAGGGTTCATAGGTTGATAGGTGATGGCGAACTCGGAAGGGCATGAAAAACCGGAATGTCCGGAAGTATCGTTAAACGGGACATGCTTAGAGATGCCTTGGAGACGTGTTTTGGGAGATGGAGACGGTCGGCGTTTGTGACACATGCCTGAGAGACGCGGAGACGTGCAGCGTTTTGGGCCACAGGCCTTTGAGACACGGAGCCTGCGGCGTTTGATTGACGCCGGTTTTCATTTTACATACGGACCGACAGAGTTTTTGTGTGCTCATACAGACCGTGAGTTTTTGTACAACGGTCCAACGGTCCAACGGAAGGATTTCAGTTTGCCACACGGATTACAACGTGCTTTGCGTTGAATGGACATAATATTGGGAAAACAGGCTCTCGAAATGGACAACGGACAATGGCATATTTTGTGGTCTGTATGATGTTACTGATGCATGGCAAATTGACGAAATATTTTTGTTTGTTTTGAAAATAGAAACGGTTGAAAAATGCTTTTGAGTTTGAGACTTTGTTTTAAATGTTGAACCCATAACACTAGACTTTAGGAATAGATGTACTTGTAATATATAAAAGCATTCTAAAAGCATCGAGTGCCAGGGCCCACCCAGGGAGCAGGACTGCCTGCTAGTATGGCTGATAGAAGCCTGCCTATTTTACAAGTAAACACCTTTTGTCAGGATCTCCAGCACAGAGCCTGTGCTTGTACTAACAGTGGGATCCTGGCACAGGGTGGGGCAAAATCTTCAGGTTTCCATGGAGATGATGAGGTGAGAGGAGGGGTGGGTGGAGCTGGAGAGGTGGGGGGGTAGAATTGAAGACAATGTTTTGCGGATGCCTCTTGTTGTAATGAGGAGTTGAAGTAATGCCAGGATTTGTCCTGAGCGCTGCATCGAGTCCCTGAATTATATCTCCATGTCTCCATAGCACTCTGGAGCAGGGATACATCGCCACATTGCTAATTAGTTTCTTACACCCCTCATCCCCCTGTGAACAACACACATGGAAGAAGTGCTATCAACTAAGGGAAATGGGAGGTAGCAAAGCAACACATTAGATAGGATGGAAACAAACAGAGAATTCATAAAGGTGTCGTAAACACACCTTATGGATTACAAACACCCCATGGATTATATGAAGGATAACACACAGCTAGGAAATCTTTATTGCGAAATAAACCATGGCAGATAAACCACCACAGAGGTCCTGTGTGTCCCTGGAGGTGTTTATATTGCAATTATGACCCAGCTGCATAATACCCATCTAATTACACACCCACCTAAACTAATCCAACAGTTTGACCAAGCATGTTAACATGAAACAATGTTATTATCTGTGTAGCCTTAGCTCATTAGCCTCTTTTGTGCTCCATTGTAACACCAAGAAATGTAACAAGCACCATGTCTATAGCCAGGTAGGCCATTTTCTGAGCACCATCTTAGAGGGGGTCTCCACGCTGAAATAAACTCCAGAAATCATGAGTGCATCATCCGGTCCTTTCTTCAAATTTGGCGTGCTCATTTCGATTCTATCAATATACATTTTGTTTTGAAATAATCCTATTAATCATGAGAAGTGGAAATGAATTTAAAACGAAAAAGTAAGAAGTAATATGTTGGTGTCACAGAGTAAACAACATTCTTTTTTTTCTCCCAGAGAAACATTTCACTATTATAGTTCTGCTACCCTTGAGCTGCTTTTGTTAAGCCAAATAAAAGAGTGATTCTCAAGTAAGAATCAGGCCAGTTCAGACAGGATAACGATGTGGTGATAATTATGACATGGCCACAGGTTTCTCTCTGTCTCTGTTTACCTGTGTTTTCTCTCAGGCCTAACTGTTTATTATGGCTGTCAAAAGACACATAACTGTTGTATAAATATGAAGCTGTGTTCTGTAGGAACACAAAGTGAGGAGAACATAATTCTAAATTGTCTCTGTCTTGTTCACTCTCTTTCTCCTGCTTTCTTTCTTTTCTTCTCTCTTTCACACTGCTAATTTACCTTTATCACTGACACTTGAAAACACACACACACACACACACACACTACACAAGCACAACAAATATAAAAATATATATATTCTTAATAGGCATTGCTCTGACTCTAAAGCCCTATTGGTTTTGGTGATTAACATTAAAATAAAGGCAAAAATGCTGTTATTAACTTTATTTTTTGTTCCATTTGGGGAATGAATGACCTGAATGTCTATCCAGGTCATGGAATACATTTCACCAAGGCACATGAGGCGTAGGTATAGGGAGAAGGTGGCCCGGTTGTGCCGCTTTCTCACAGTCCTCATCGCGCAGGATTGCCCAGAGATATTTCTACTTACCCCCAGAGGCTGTTAACTACATTTGCCATCTAACTGGTCCCGACTTGGAGAAACACCACATACCTGAGAGTCCCCTTCCCGTTGCTTTTTAGATTACAGCAGCGCTGGACGTTTACATCACTGGATCCTCCCAGCATCCCCTGGCCTCCATGGTTGGGTTCTCCCGGTCGGCTTTGAGCTCAGCTATGCAGTCACAGAGCAGTTTTTTTTATTGCTTTTCCATCTCCTGATACCCAGCACACCACAAAGAGTATGATTTTAGATGCCCATGGGTATTATGGTGTAATAGACTGTATGCAAATATCATTGCGTTTGCCCCAGGCCCAAGGGCAAGGGAGTCGCAAAGGGGTTCATTTCATCAGTAAACCATGATGCAAATTTTAACGTTCCTCATATGTTCACTAACTATACTGGCTGCACATGACTCTTTCAGTTTGGCAAATTCAGGCGTTCCTACAGCCCCCTCAGGGCGTTGTGCCTTTGGATTGGTGGCTCTTAGGAGGCCATGGCTATCCGTTACGCACCCAGCTTATCACGCCATACATTAGGCCAACGACTCAGCGGTAATAACAATTGAATAATACGTTGTGAGGTACCAGGTCTGTGGTTGAGCACACATTTGGTTAAAAATGTGTTTCAGATGCTTGGACAGGTTAGGGGGCACATTACAATGCAGCCCGCGGGAAGGCAGTGCCTTCTTCGTGGCAAGTCGTGTTTTACACTCTAAACATTTCAGAGGACACATTAGCAAAGGAAGTCCAAACCAGCAGCGTGAGATGACAACGGGGCAGAGCGTGCGCATCAGAGGCACCAGTTAGCAGAACAGCCGTTCCCTTGGTAAATATCAATTGTTTATTTCTAAGGTAAGGTCATTTTAGTTATACACAGGCAGTGGCGGTTCTAGACCATTTTTACTAGGGGGGCCAAGGAGGGGCCAGTGTTTAACCAGAGGGGCACATACAAATTAGATTTAATAAATAATATTAAATAAGATTTTTGTAACCAATAGTAGCTAGGTAGTCATATATAATAATAATATTATAATAGTATTGTTTTCTGTTTATAGTTTCTTCAAATTTAGACTTTTTAAATGTAGTATTTCCTAATTCTAATGGTTGGTTAGCTGGCTAACAGTCATGACAGACAACAAACATGTCATACAAAATTGCTCCCCCAGAAATGTCGGGCTAAAATCGCCACTGCTATTCATACTAAAATCTAAGCATGTGCTATTATGTGATGTCTCCTTTAGGATTTGTTTTTGGCGTTGATACAATCGTGAATAATTACTGTGTCTTATCAAATCTAAACTCTCCTGAGCAAGCTAGCGAGATGTACCTGATGGCACATCTAAATGAGACAGAAGGACAGCGATATTTGGAAAAGGCATTGTATTATTGGCTGCGATCCATAATGTATTAACTTCAACTTTATTTTGTCCCTTAAAGTCTGCAAAGCGTCTGCCCCAACTTTCTTTTCCCGACATTTACATTCATCTTGTAGCTACATAACATAATCCATCCCCATACACCGGAGATTTCAAGAGTACAAATGCCTATCAATATGCAGTTGCAGGATGGGTGAACGACACCAAAATATGCATACCTGCCAACATTTGAGTAGCAAAATCCGGGAGATTTCGGCGACGGCGGCGGGAGGGGCGGCAAATATTGGTTTTGAGGGATGTTGTGCATATAAGTGTTTATAGACAACGTATTTATTATATATTATGTAGTCTTCAGTATATAAATAAATACACAATAACTGTATTAACAAAAAAAAAATATTTTTGTATTTATTATATATGTGCAATGAACATAGTGACAATAATGTTGAACAATAGATCAACATTATTATTATTATTAGACCAACTAACTATTGCAATAACTTATTATCAATTCATGAAATGTTCTAATACAACAAAACAATTCAAGAATAAATAATTAAATTAGAGTAAATTAAATAATTCATAAAAAAACATCACATAAACAGTTAATGTAACTTGCACAGGTCTTAAAACTACTGTTTTGTAGTGTTGTATATGTAGGTGGCTGACTTGGCTGCCCTAAGTGTCTTTTTAGATGGGGTGTACTTTAAAGCAGGCTTAGTAAAGTTAATTTAGCAAGATAAGAGAGCGCACAAAGTGCGGTTATTCAAACTAGTTCTATTTTCTGTAACAATTTTTTTTACCATACTGAAAGTCCTCTCTGAGGAGGCATTACTATGTGGAATGCAAAGCAATGCCTTCATCAGCCTAGCCAGCTGACTGAAGCGCTCATCTTTCCCTACAAGGCCCCAGAGTCTGTCCACTCTCTGTTCCTGAGGTAACTCCTTGCTGTCTGCAACCTGGTAGTCAGTCAGTTCCTCTCTCAGTTTATCAGTATCAAGTCTCAGTTGAGGAAACAAGCACCCTAGCCTTGTCACTACTCAGTATGAACAAATTTGCAAACATCGTATTAGTAGGGTTACTTAAAAAATGCTGAATGTACTTAATTTTAATAAAAATCTTTGCTCAGTTAGGTGACTTAAAAGCAATAGCTTGCGCAGAAAGATCAACTGCGCAATAGAATGTAGGTTTGCCAGATTGACGAATTGGTTGAAAATGGTGTATTTATTTTGTACACATTATATGAGTAGGAATACGTTGATCCGTCAAGGTTGACGGATCCCCATTCAAAGTGAATGATAGGTGGCTCACTTGCAAATCCTTTCAGACGTATTTTTCAGTTACAATAATGGGGTTTTTACATTGTACAGTGGCTATTTCTCGCTAACTTTCTAAAAATATAAGCAAAAGAAAGTCAAACAAACAACTTTTAGGTACAAATACGACCATCTACGGAGTTTGGTCCACCATCTTTTTTTTTTTTTTTTAGCTTTGCGCTCTTGAGACGTGACCATAAACGCGATTAGATTGACTAGAGCCTGTGTTGTCGTCTTTGCATTAAAGCAATTTGATTGGCTGACGCTTGCGTTGCCTCTCATGATTGCGTTTCATACATGATCTGGCAACTTTAGAACATTGGAACATTTTGATTTGATTATTAATAAAATGCATTTGTACCTCGTAAAATACGGGAGATTACCGGGAGAAATGACAAAACGGGAGGGCGGCGGGAGATGGATCAGAAAACGGGAGAAACCCGGGAAAAACGGGAGAGTTGGCAGCTCAGAAAATATGTTATCTGGAGACAAAAAAATATGTATGTGATCACAGGTCATGTAAGTAACTAAAACAGCAATTATCAACCGTGTTATTTTAGTGGTGGTTAAGAGTGCCAATATGGGCTGACGAGTTGTTAGCTAAAGCGTTTAGTAAAGGGCAAAACAGCTCGCTAGCTATTAGCATTCTAGGTTGCTCAGGATAGTTTAGCTTTAATAAGACACAGTAATTATTCACGATTGTATCAACGTGCTACATTTCACTTAACATGTCAGTCATTCCCTAAATCTTTTGGAATATAACGAAATTGTATATCTGGGTTTCTTTGGCGACAGTTGTCGCATCCAACAGCAAAACATATCCCGGGCATTTTAACTTTCTGTGGGTTGTGACTGACGCACAGCTAGACTACTGTGTCCGTGTTGGACACAAATATGGCGGCGCTTAGACACAGTGACGTCACATGGTATCCATGAATAGTAGTTGCTGAGTTCTCATTCGACGACGAGCACCACACCTGGTAAACTACAGTGTTTAGGTGCGCCGCTTTAATTTACCCGTGTAGAACGTTGCGTCGCATTAGTTCTGCTTTTGGCGCTCGGGTGTAAAATCATAATAAATTCATAATTGTTTTATTTGGTCGGCACGGGGTGGCCACAGGGGTGGCCAGGGATATGTCTACGGGGGCACGGGCCACCCCAGGCCTCCGTGTAGAACCGCCACTGTACACAGGAAAAGATGTTAAATTCCTTTTTTATTCCTGTGTTATTGGTTGGGGACTTCCCACAGCGGCCACTGTTTTCACTATGACATGCAGGTGTAAATAAAAGACAAATCACACCTTTAATACAGAGACAGGTTTATATTAAAACTGATTTCTTCTGGCGGTCCAAAATATAATGTCATGTCAGGCACGGACCTCCCGTATGAGAATGTCCATGTCCTCTGGTATAAATGGTTCTGTTTGTGACCGGAGATTTGTTCGCTCTGTTGTAGAACAATTACTGAGCCCCGTGTGAACGTTAATAAGGAATGGTCGAATCATTGTGATTGGCTGATGAAGAAGGACCTGATTGCCACACCCACTAATTACTGAACAATTTGAAAGATTCCATTACACTTAGATTCTAACCAGCAATCAGAAGCTAGCACTCTGACCACTACCCTATCAATATCACACTGTTGCTTTGATTGAATTCTGAGAAGTATTTCATATATCCTGCTCTTGCTTTTCAGCAGCTTACGCATATATCTCTCTGTTTTCAGCCTGTAGGTTGAATGAAAATGTGTTTTTTGACAGGATCCGCTCCCATAGGCACTCCGTTCACGAGCAGCAGATGGCAATTTAGTGTTGGCCAGCAGCGCCTCCTCAGCCCTCCGCAGTGCGCCTCCGCAGTGCTACCCTCTGCAGGTCCTCACTGAAGGAGATCCATTATCTTTCCACGGGAGCCAACCCGCAGTTGGCACCGTCCAAGCATGATGGGTAGTCGGCAGTGAGCAGCAATCAGGCATGCCATGAGCGAAGCTGGGTAACTGGAAACGTATAAAGAAAATGACAGAAAAAGACAACAGCTATGTCTCAAGCCTTTGCCGAGTAGTGGGAGCCTGGCAGTGGATAAAGACACTAGGAGCGTGTATTCCACCACCTCCTTCACCGCCCCCATCCCCCCTCCGATGATGAAGAGGACTCTCGCCATGTGACACACAGATGCCAGTTGCCGCAGGGCACCCATCAGGCGTGGCACAGTAGCACAGAGGCACTTGGAGAGCACAAGCAGGTGCCAACAGGCTGCCCAAGGGCAGGCTGGCATCGCTGTCTTCACCAGGAGGTGGGCAAATTGGAGTACAGATCACAGTGAGGCCCAGCTGCTTGGATGTTGAGTCACATGGTAAGACTTGAAGATCATTATTGCGGAAATCTGACCACACAAGAATGGAGAAGTTTGTATGTGCATGTGTTTGTGAGTGTGTGTGTGTGTCTGTGTGTGTGTGTGTGTGTGTGAGAGAGTGTGTGTGTGTGTGTGTGTTTCTATGAACTCACTATTAGTAATGACATACCTAGGAGATATGAGAGCAGTATCAAATACTTGAGAAAAAACCCACACATCTGTTGTAGCCAGAATGTTTACATTTCAATAAACAAATCCCTCATTCCAGCGCTTGTAGCGGGACGAGCCATCCATCCATCTCTCTCTCTCTCCACGCACAACAACCCACGATCATGACCTGTTCCTCTTGCAGACCTCTCGTCATAATTGCTGCCTCAGCCCCAAGGAACTTAGAGAAGAGCGAGATGCCAGTCAGCCCCCCCGCCATGCTACCGACCCCCACCTCCCCCAGCCCCTCCACTCTTACTGTGAGAAGAGGAAGGGAATCAACAGATCAAAATGTCAAGCCTTAGCCTACAGGCCTTCATTAGCAAACAGACAGGCCCTATGCGGAGGGAGGAAGGAGAGGAGGGGATAGGGGTGAGTGTCAGAGCAGAGGCACTCTGTACTCTAGCAGTAGTGTTCGCTCACACGTCTGTATCTAATGGATATGCTCTGGCAATGTCATATGCCCACACATAACCTCCTGCACACATGCAAGCATACATGTACACGTGCACACAGACAAACAAAACACTTCTACACAAAAATAAGTGATATGGTGTTGAAAGGTCCCTGTGTAATTTAAACTGGGTGAGAATATTACTGATATCACATTGGTTTTGTTTGTTATTGTTTTCGATGATGCAAATACAATCTGTTTAATATATATATTTAAAGAATCTGCCAGCAGTGTTTGACACAATCTCCATGAACTCCACCCCATGGATTGAAAGCACAACCTTTGCTTTTATTTGCGAAAAATTAACCTCTCCCCTATTCTCTTGAAATATGTTAATTTGCTTAATTGGTGTGCATGAACAGGAAGATGCCCAGCAAAACAATTTACCATTAATTAATTCAATTATATGCTTATGGCAGCTTTAGTGGAATTGCCGCTTACGACCATGAAGGGACACGGCAATCTCCTAAGAAATAATGAGTTCAATTAATTTATGGATAAAAGAAGCCATGTATAGAATTAATTGTGTAGTTTTAAATTGAATAAGCATTTAGATTACTTGCCAACAGCAAACAGGAAACTACTGACAAAAAAATAAAGGAAAGGAAAAAAAACAGAAAACTGTGCCACAATTCATTGCACATCGTGAAATTAGCTCTGTAAAAACTAATTTAGCAGAGTCTAGAAGACTGCTTTCTTGTAACTTAATGTTCTTTTAACAATACTGGCAGTAGACATTATTTAGGAAAAAGCAGTGTTTAAACCAGTAATTTTTAGGGAGTTGCAGCTTTACACATTTGCTGCGCTATGAATAAAAGGCTGCACTGACAGAAACACTGTTTGAGAGCTGTGTGATGGGGGAACAGTTTGCAGGAGACTACTGACACTTTTACAGCGGGAGTTGGAGAGAGGTGTGAGGGCATCGTGCTCTCAGCTGCTTTCAAACTCAGCACCATCCCACCAATTAAAGTCATTCTCTCGCTCAGCAAGTGTCTATGGCTCGCTCCGGCTCATTCTGGGCTCGTGAGAGATGACACCTGGCTGAGGTGAGGTGAGGTGAAGTGCGATGCTGTGACTGCAGTGCTGTGAGGAGGCGATGAGGAGATGGAGGGAGGTGTGTGACAAAGCTGTACACACACACACACACACAAACAAACAGAGAAATAGAGAGAGCGAGAGAGAGATTGAATTTGATTATAACTTTTTTCACATGAATGTTGATTACTTCATACATATAATATAAGTTAGGTCCGGAAATATCTGGACAGTGACACAATTTTCATAATTTTGGCCCTGTAATCTACCACAATGGATTTGAAATGAAATATCAGATCGAGATGCAATTGAAGTGCAGACTTTCAGGGTATTTACATCAAAATTGGAGGAAGGGTTTTCATACATAGTCCATTCATTTCAAGGGACCTAAAGTAATTGGACAATTGACTCAAAAGCTGTTTCATGAGCAGGTGTGGGCTATTCCCTCATTATTTCATCATCAATTAAGCAGGTAAAAGGTCTGGAGTTCATTTCAGGTGTGGCATTTTCATTTGGAAGCTGTTGCTGCCAAGCCACAACATGCAGTCAAATGAGCTCTCAATGCAAGTGAACAGGCCATCCTTAGACTGTGAAAAAAGAAGAACTCCATCAGAGAGATAGCAGAAACAGTAGGAGTGGCCAAATCAACGATTAAGTTCCTGGGGGAAAGGACTTGTGAACTTGTGAGCTTGGCAACACAAAAAGGCCCGGTCGTTCACCGGAAGACAACCGCAGTTGATAATCGCAGGATCCTTTCCATCTAGTGAGGTGAGGAAGACTCTCCAAGAAGTAGGCGTATCATTTTTCAAGTCTACAATAAAGAGAAAACACTGGCACTGGATCACTAGTGTTTATTGATGATATGACAGAAGACGGAAGCAGCCGCATGAATTCTGAAGTCTACAGGAATATTCTGTCTGCTCACATTCAGCCAAATTCAGCAAAGTTGATTGGACGAGGCTTCAAAATACAGATGTACAATGACCCAAAACATACTGTGAAAGCAACCCAGGAGTTTTTCAAGGCAAATAAGTGGAATATTCTACAATGGGCGAGTCAATCACCTGATCTCAATCCGATAGAGCATGCATTCCACTTGCTTAAGACGAGACTTAGATCTGCAAACAAACAACAACTGAAGACAGCTGCAGTCAAGGCCTGGCAAAGCATCTCAAAGCATCTCAAATCGTTTTGTGATGTCGATGAGTTCCAGACTTCAGGCAGTCATCGCCTGCAAAGGATTCTCAACAAAGTATTAAGAATGAAAATTTTATTTATGATTATATTAATTTGTCCGATTACTTTAGGTCCCTTGAAATGAAGGGACAATGTATGAAAATTGTTGCAATTCCTAAACCCTTCCTCCAATTTTTATGTAAATACCCTCAAATTAAAGCTGAAAGTCTACACTTTAATTTCAAATCCATTGTGCAAACGTAAAAGGCCAACATTATGAAAATTGTGTCACTGTCCAAATATTATATTATATATACTTAACTGTACATACACAGAAATGTTCTAACTTGCTCCTCCTCTTGAAGTGAACCTTGACAAATCTTCACTAATTTAATATAGATGCTTTCAGCTTTGGGGAATCACTGACTCACACATAAAGACTCAATAACCTCTGTTCCACAGCAACAACACTGTTTTGTAATATTTTTTTTTGCACTCAAACAATATTAGTTAATTAATTAATAGTAGTACACAATGGAAAATAAAATAAAATAAAATGGCAAAAGTCAAGGACAAAAATTTTATTCATAATAACAAGCCATCAGCTACGGTAAGGTTTTAAGAAGGATTATCCTATTCATATGGTTATTGGTTGAGCATCTTTCAAAGGACAGTGGACAGAATATAAAGGACTTAAAGAAGCATTATGGAATTTTGGTCTACACCTCATGCAAACAGCTCATTTGGCACTGATAAAAGCTTGCTAATATGCTAACTGGTGTCTGTTGGCAATATTGTTGCCAATATTGTGCTGTTGTAAATAGGCAGCCAAAATGTTACAGAAGACAGAAAACACCAGGCTTAAGTGTAAGTTTATAGGACAGTAGAATGGCTTTTTTCACCTTATGAAAGCATTTGAGTCATCCCATGGAAACGATTCTCGAAACATGCTATTGTGTGTTCAGTGACTGTGCTGTAAATAAGCAGCTAAACTGTAAGCTAAAAGACAGAAAAAAACAGGCTGGGAGGCTTAAGCGTGTCTGAACATTATGGGACAGTACAATTCATTAGTGGTAAATAAGTTGGACAAATATGATTAATATGACTCCATTAAATTATTGAATACCAAGTGGTATAAACTAATTGCACAATGTAATGACATGGCACACAAGGAGTTATATTAATTAACAATTTATTAATACAATAAATGGTAAGCTTCAATGTTACAAGTATCAGACAGACTGAATGTGAAGTAAAAAACGAAATGGACTAAAGTAAACTAAAGGACAACTGCAAATAATAACGATTGAATCAACAGGCTGGATGCCAATGAAACCAAATACACGTGAATTATCAGATAAACCTGATAAAACTGAATGCATGAGATATACCCACACCTAAGATAAATGAGTGTGAGAGAGAGAGAGAGAGGCACACAGACAGAGTGACAGAGAGGATAACAGAGGAAGAGAGGACCCCCAACTTAAATACAGGAGAAGAAGAAGCACCACTGACAAAGCAGGAAAAGAGAGACCCTTCTCCACGGGGTGCACTCACCTAAGGGTAAGGTTTGAGGCTACCATCAAAACTGTTGAGCATGTACCTTTGAAGAAATATGGCTGCTGGCGACGCGGACACAGTGGTGCACCCTTACCGTTTTGAACTAGTCAGAACTTGGACAGGAAGAGGCTCCCGAACAAGTTCGAGAAATTAAGGGTTCAGGACGTTTCTGAAGGGTCAGTTAACTTTATGTCACTTTGAAAATTCTTTTTGTATGTTTGTACATTGGCTAAGGTCATATGGTCTTGCTAGCTGTCGAGAACATCCCAATGCTAGTGACTCGGGTATGTGAATACAGTGTGTTCATGTACGAGTATGTGACAAATACAGCATCTTTATGTAAGTTACTGGTTGTGAAAAGTGTTTATATAAATGCAAGTAACGCGAACGCCATTAAGATATACCTGCTACGTGAGTAAAACTCCATCTGTAAAGTTTAAGTTAGATCATTTATTACAGTGTTTAAACATTGTTTTCTCATGAAATCGTTGTATTTGGTGTAATAGTAATAGTAACACAACACTACATACACATACACTATACCTGCAATGTTTTTAAAACTCTTTCTTGATGCAGGTGTATTTGTGCCAAGTATGAAGAAATGCCTACAGAGCCTGATAATGAATGCTGCAGGGAGATACCACAGGTATAATTCTTTGTGAATTACATTATAATTATGCAGTCATCATCTGTTTTATATTCCATATAACTTACACTTTAAAATATTCAAGGTCACAAGAGGACTACTGCAGCTTCAGAACCAACCAGGAAGATGTCCATCTTCGCACATAAACTTACAAGAAGTACATTAACAAGAGTCAAATCACAAAGACTTCTATCTTACAAATGCAACAATAGCGATGGACCACGCTTTCCTCCGTGCTAGCAGGAGAATATCTAACATGACTAGCAGTATTTCTACATTTGAAAATAACTATTACAGTAACTGCCAATACAAACACAGAACACCTCCTTCCACTGCCCTGACGTTAATGGTAGCCTAAATCAAGTTATTTACAACACGCATACCTGAGGAGTGGAGATAAATAGTGCTTTTTTAAAGAAAGACACAGGACAACGTGTTGTTCTCATCAGGTCGATAGCTGTAAGGATATTAACACGTAGCTAGCTACCTCCTGTACCAGCTAGCAGCACACGCTCCACACAGGTAGCTCCCTCTAGTGGTCACAAACGGAAATACATTCGGAACAATGCAGATTCCCACTGAATGTGTGTGTGTTTGTTATAATGAACTCATGTTGTTCATGTATTCATGTCCAATTACCACAGTAGTAACTCATTAATAAAAGGTGATGTGTTTCACACTTTACAATAAGGCTCCCTTTTGCCAGTTATAAATGGTAGTAACTCGTTAATAAAGGGTGATGTGTTTCACACTTTACAATAAGGCTCCCTTTTGCCAGTTATAAACGGTAGTAACTCATTAGTAAGATTAATGAGTAGTAAGCAGTAACTTGATCTTGGATGGATGGATGGATGGATGGATGGATACTTTATTAATCCCAAGGGAAATTTTAGGACATCCAGTAGCTTATACAACTTGTGCAACACACAGACACAACATACACAAATCACATACACATAGGGAGAACACGTTCAAAAGGAGTGGGGTGGTAACAGATACAAGAATGGTAGGGAGTGACGGTGTAGGTGTAGGTGTAGGTGTAGGTGCCCAGTAGGAAAGTGTTCTTGTGCTTGTGTGGATAGTGCAAAGAGAGAGTGCAGAATAAAGAGTACAAGTCTGTGCAAGGGGCTAGTACAGCCAATTAAGGGATGGACAGTGGGTTGGTATAGTAAGATGGGGACCTTGCCAAATAGTGAGCCCGCATCGATGTATGAAAACTGTGTTATAACTAGTTTATAATGGTTTATTAATGATCTATAAAGTGTTTACAACCTAATTAATAACCTAATTATAAACCATTTATAAACCTTTATAAGGGGCGCCTTATTGTAAAGTGGTACCAATGTTTGGATAATTGCAGGTGAGTCTCTAAGTTCTTGAGTATGCTCTACCCACAAAAGCTGCTAATCATGACGTTCATGAATAAATAAGTGCCCATCTAACATGTATGACCCCGTCATTGTAGTGTTGAAATATAATGGATAATGGCCTTGAATCATATATACAGGGGGACTGTTAACACCCCTCTCCACTGTCTCCCCTTCTCCACTGTAAACTGTGAGTTGTGGCACCTATATTCCATATGATTATGTTCTTCCAGCACACTTACTTTCTTATCTTTTATTTTTATGTTTATCATCTTCTTTTTACTTGTTCCACTTTACTCTTATTTTGTATCATTTTAATTCTGTATTGTCTTTCCTGCTATTATATATGTAAAGCACATTGAGTTGCACATGTGCATGAAATGCGCTATACAAATAAAATTGCCTTGCCTTGCCTCCACTCCAACACAAAGGCTTTTCAGAAGATGTTTTTTGGATAAGAGAACTATTTCAAAGATATCTTCATGCTGTTTGCGTAGGCACTATATACTTAAATATGCAAACGCAAATTCTGGCTAGCCTAAGGCTTTAACACAGCACAGCCAACACAGAAAAACACACTGACCACAAAATTAGAGATTGCATTGCTGCAACTATACAGCAGCTGGCTATGAGGCCAGGGTTCGCACACTAACGTCCATACCCACACGCCGCAAAAAAGTGCCAGTTTGCAGAATTACAGATACAAGAAGAATAGTTTAGAATAGATAGTTGGCACTGATCCCTCTTTCAAGCTCAATTTTGTGGAGACTGGCCCAGGTTTGCACAACAGGTTGGTAAAATCAATTCATTTAGCTCTTGTGTCTCCTAAGGCTGGGGTTTGGTGTAGGTCTGTGCAGCCGACCATGGAGCATCTTTGCTTATCTCAGCTCATCCAACGCTTGTAAGAACAAAACGGCGTACGTTTGCAAAGTTAGTATCTATCCCATTGTTGGGTCGAGTGGGGTGGGGGCTGTACAAGGCCATGTAGAGAGACTCCCTACATGGCAATGGGTAGGTGAAATCCTAATAAGCGTCCGTTGTGACTAAAAAAAATCCTCCTCGAAAACACAATCATGTGCAAATACTTTAGATTGTAAGGAAATCATGACCATACTTCTGATATTGTAAGGTTCAACTCAAGACCAAACGTGGATCTGTTATATTCATATACATTTACAGACAGTTGGTTCAACTCAAGACCAAACGTGGATATGTTATATTCATATACATTTACAGACAGTTTCAGGCATCCCAGACTTCTACAGGTCCACTCTGTGCCTAGGTGGCGAGGGTGCGACATCACCAGTGCGGAAACCACCAGTGAGTTGACTCCCTCTAAGTACATGATGAGGCCTATTTACAGAGAGGTGTGAAGCCTTTTGTGGGATTATGGTTGTTGTAAGCAATGAGATCAGAGAGAAGTCCTCTGTTAAACCACCATATGGCCTTCCGGACCTGGGTGTCCATAGAGTAGATTGGATCATTTTCAGAGGGCATTCGGCCTTACACTTTGAAGGCTTTTCTTACATTTTTGCGGGGCGTTCCACAGTGTTACACAGTGCATAGCCTGGGTGTGTTCAGTGTGGACAGTGTGTTCATCTGTCATTCACATGAACATTGTCCATCAAAATTAATTTGAAGATCATATCAAAAGTAG
Source organism: Clupea harengus (assembly GCF_900700415.2). NCBI lineage: Eukaryota > Metazoa > Chordata > Actinopteri > Clupeiformes > Clupeidae > Clupea > Clupea harengus. The sequence goes on from NC_045168.1 coordinate 20,211,578, forward strand.
TTGCTCATGAAAAAAAACATACCTCAAAAAGTAGCAAATTGTTGCATAGTGTTGCTTTAACATACAAATCAGTGCAGTTTCTACATATAGGGACATATATGGACTAACCATTGTTACTATACTACTGTTATTGATACAAGATATAATTGGGATATAATTATCACTGAAACATTAAAACATGGACATGTATCAAGCACATATTAGAATGCTCACTCATCCTCTCATAGCATGACTCTGATATGCATATTTTAAAGGCAGCTCTATCATTATTCTTCTCTGTTAGGAGTGACATTTCATTTCTATTGGCACTGCTGACACAACCTGTCCGCTTTAGAGTGCCAAGATTTTTCATATCTCCCAGTTTCAATGGCCAGACCAGACTAATGCCAGTCACTGTGCTCATATAAACTGCCATAGTGCAGGATTGTAAGGCAGGTTTTTTTTTTCCAGTTGGGGAATTCAATCTATATCTGTTGTTTTGTGATGGTTAAGTAATTGAGATGTCAGTTATTTTCAGTGTTGGAGGGTTACTTTAAAAATATATTCCACTACAGATCACAGAACACATGTCCTAAAATGTAATTTGTTATGCATTCTGTTAGATGACTCAAGGTGAGTGACGTGTTCTAAATAAATACTTTGGATTAAATCTGCATTGTCTTACATTGTAATAGCTGTGGATGAAACAGTTATGTCAAACGTTGAGGTTGTAAGGCAACCCACGATACCCTTGCAGTAAGGATTCATAGACTGATAGACAGATTTAGTTATTATTATTATTATTATTATTGTTATTATTATTATTATTATTTGACATTTATAATAGACCCATGATTATTAACATGACATCATTAGTGTCAAAGAACCTACAACAGCAATGTCTTTTTCTGCATGTATGAATCACTACCAAAATGCTACTCGCAAACAAATAAAGGACAGATTCCAAAAATGGAAAAAAATAAACATGTTTTATATGTCTGTATAATCAGTTTAACAACCGCACAACACAACACAACAACGAACAATATTTGTAGATCGGGTCATTTTTGGCTCAATTTTTCCGCTTGTACCAATATAAACGTTTGTACGAGTCGCAAATGCAAAGGCACCAAAACAGCAGGTGGCACTGCATGGGCATCTGCTTTTCCATTTCACTCATGAAATTGCTGGTTGTTCATGGGATTACAGAACAAGAAACTTGATTTGTCTTATTGTCATATTAGTCAGAAACTATTTTGATTCTGTTGGTTAATTTTCTTTACTTCTTTATTATCAGGTGTTATTTTTGGTCAATTCACCCCTCACTAAATTCACAGAAGTCCCGCTGAGATGTGCATGTTTTGATTCTTAACGGCGCCATCATTTCAATGGTTCCATTGAATTGGTGCTCAGCATGGTGGTAAAGAACCAAAAAAGCAGTCGCTGGAAATAAACGGAAATATAATATGGCACATGAGTAAACAGGCGATGTTCTTTTCGTATAGTTCTTTTGATTAAATTTGCATAGTTGCTGGCTGTTTCCTTAAAAATGCATCCGGACTTGCTTGCTTTGAATACGCCATGACAGAATAATAACTCAGGTAGCAGGAAGCAAGTTCAGTCAAGGATGTGGGGAACTGGCAAGTGACAGAAGCACCAAAAAGTGACTGTGGCAGTTGCAGGGCTCAGCGGGCCAGCAGTTTTCTTGTCGCGGACCGGCGTCAGTTTGAGAAATGCTACGTTATGGGAAACACTGGTTTATGGAAATATTTGAATTTCAGAGTAAATAGCCAACACACAATGATTTAAAAAGTAACCCGAATTGAAAAGCAAGAGGTTCCATGAGCGTCACACACAGGTGATGTAAGCAGTGTGGTATGGGCCTAACTAACAACACAGGAAGCTCTGGAATGAGGATGCAGGATGAGATGAAGAATTGTTAATAGTGTAAGTCTAAGTTTTATACTGAGGGCAAAAGAGGAGGTTCAGTCACCAGTATGGGCATTCATTTAGGATGAAGGACACAGTGATAAAAAAGCTTGATGTGCCTCGCCTTCCCCTTTGAACATATGAAACTCTCTGAAGTTGTCTTTAAAAACCCCGTCTTTCCCTCAAAAGCTGCTGAGAGGCAAGGAATAATAAAGAAAAGGGATGTAATAAAATTCCCTGACACTAAAGTCGGAGCACCTAGCCGTGGAGGTCGGTTCCCGACACCATGCATTAATCTTTGATGGAAAGAAAGATGTCGTTCAGTCCAGTCGCTGGGCAGCTCGACACATTCCATTAGCGGCATTGGATGCTCAATATGCAGTCTGCATGTCACAGCCAAGAGAGAGACAGACAGAGAGGGAGGGAAGCTTTATTGAATTTTGCACAGCTCCGTCTGGGTCGGGTGCCATGGAGCCCAGAGCTGTGAATATGAGGAATATGTGGATGGTAAAGACGTCTGCTGGAGCCGCCATTCGGGGGCTCTGCATTGAGACAAACGTGTAATGAGCTTACGTGGTCCGCTAAGAAGACCTGACTCTGGAGAGTACACCGGAAATGGAACGCAGGGAAAAGGGACTTCAAACAATGGTGCAAGTAGGCCGGACTTTTTATTGGGGGAGTTTTAGCTCTTTAGCTTAAACTTTTATAAGCCCTTCGGACCCGGCAAGCCTGAAAATATCACCGGAAGGAGGTGCAGACCAGAACTTGAAAGCTTTGAGGCCTCAGTGGTGCAATTTTATGTGACGTTTAATCAATGCAGTTTAGTTCTCGAAAGTTTCACGCTAAAAGGGGAGAGGAGACCGGAGAGGGAGAGCTGGAAGGGAAGCCGAGGCTAGATGAGAGAGAGTTCTCCTCGGGAAGAAAGCTCCTGGCAGTAAATGAGTATTGATGGATGTGTGGCCTGAGAACAGCACAGGACAGAGTAGCATTCGGGTGAATTAGTGAAAATGCCTGTGTCAATGTTCATCTCAATTATTCTCTGTTGCTGGGGGAAGGTGTGTTCAGTGCCACACTAAGCTGCCAGGGCAGAAAAATATAACAGACTTTAAATGTGTGTGTGTGTGTGTGTGTGTGTGTGTGTGTGCCTCTCTGTGTGTGTGTGTGTCTGTGTGCGCACACACAAGTGTATATGTTTGTGTATTGGGAGGATGAGTGTCATCCAGTGTGACAGATATTCACTGTTCTGGTAAACACCAGATTCGGTTTGACACAAAATAGCCTCAGTGTCTTCTATGAATTCTATTGAATTGCCCGGGCTTTTGTGTGGGTGATTACACGTTTCACTTACTTGGGCCATATGTTGCCATGGTCACAGGGGCACGAAAATACACTTATTATTGGCTATCATGACGCACTTTCCAGGCTCCCACCAGATTCCTACTTTGTGTGTTCCCATGTCAGTCTCTCACTTTCTGTGCGGATTTTTTTTCTTTCTTTCATCTGTGTATTGATGGAAAGCAGATAAAATGTCTAAGACTTCTGCTGAGGTGAGCAGAACTCAGGTAACAACAGCAGAACTCGATTGTCCTCCTGATTATGATTGGTATATGATGATATTGAGCTGACTTAGGATTGACACCCAGTGTCCACTCATCCAGTACATCATGCCATTATGAAATAAGAGTGGGCTGCATTCGCAAATGGGACACATTTTCAGAAGGTGACATGGACACTGTGATGACCCAGATGATTGTCTTCAAATAAATTGGGGTTTTAGGTTGGTATAAGTGATTTTGATGAATGATGAATCATTTATTATGGTTTATGTATTTACCTGCTGATGGTGATTCTCATGATACAGCTTGAAAATTTTGATATTTTGAAAAAAATTGTCTTACAATTCAAAGATTATTGGTGCTCAGTTTGTGCTGAATATAAGAATATGTAGCACCTCAAAAGGGATGGACAGGCCTCAGACTCCAGAGCAACTAGCAAAAGGCATGCAAAAACCTTGCAAACACCATCAATAGCCCAGCTGACCCTGATGAAAGCTTGCTAACATGCTACCTGGCATTTTTTGGCAATAGTGTTTGAAATCGTCCTGTGAAAGTGTTTCTTACATTTTCCGACCTGAACCACAGAACTATCTATGCTATTGGAAACGATAGGTGTGTTTAGTAGTTGCTCATAAAAACATGACTGAAAAGTTGAACATTTTTGTATAGTGGTGCTTTAAAGGTGCAGCAAACGATTCTAATCCAACACACTTTTTAGTAAAAATCAGCAAATATCTCCTCATGGGACGCTAGCTGTCCGTTTTGTGTGTGCACTGAAAAAAAAAACAGTATTCGTACACAGCCCTGTAAATGGGAAACAAACAAAGTTGTTCTGACCAAACCACACAAAAAATAAGTGCTATGATCAGGCAAGGGCAAAGAGATGCGTTTATATCGGTGAGGCTTTCCAACAGTGGAGAGACCTCTGAGAGTTGAAAGACGGATGCAAAGGTTGCTGCTTGACAGGTGGGTAACATTTTTCACAGAACCAATAGGTCAGTATTGGTTTGTCCCGTCTAAGAATGTTTGTGATAACTGATCCCAGGTAAGCAGGTACCTGTCAGGTAATGTTGAATTACTTTCCCACCAACTTTCAGCTTACTTTATAGTTTGCCAAGATATGCTGTTGTTGTGATATAAGCTAATAATATTTGGCTGTTCAGTTTAAATATCAACAATCGTTCTCCTGTTTCGCTGACACCTCCTTTAAGTTATCTTGATTTCTATAACCAGTGTGTCTCCTGAATCTTATAGAAAAAATACACACATGTTATGAACTGACCTGAATTACCCATAACTTGCTATGACAAAATCCCAAATACGTGATGGTACTCGTTTTTTCACAATACCAAAGGTACTGGGGATGCAATTTTGTTTGGTCCTGGTGGGGGCTGCATATACTCCTACAAGTGTTCTAGTCTGCCATTAAATACCAAAGGCAGAACACAGAACGCTGATCTCAAAAACAGGATCAGTGATGCAGCTTGGGTCAACTCGCTGAAAAGAAAAACAGTAAGTGTCAGGTGTGGATGTAGGCTACTTTGCATTCAAGACAGATCATCAGGGATTAATAATACATTTGCAAGGACCAGTATGGAAAAGGTGCCATTAAACTATTCAGGCGAAAGGAAGAAACTTCTAATTTAGCAAAACACCTCAAGGACAGATATCCAGATTATTCAAAGAATTCAAGGTGCGAGAGTTTCAGTTCATGTTAATGTTACATTAACAATGCATCCAAAGTGTTATCTTTGTTATCCCTATCTTATTTCATCATGTCTTGGGCAGGCTACTGCAACTGACATGCTGTGCCATCATAAAAATGTGACTGTAATTAAGCCCAGTTTGTTTTTAATACATGGTTGCATACCACTGTGAGTGTGTTGAAGTAAATGGGATTTATTTTTTGGTTTTAGTTTGGTCCCATGGTATCGAATGGATTTTCACTGGTATTACTATCGACCTCTACATTTCTGGTATTAAGGTAACTTCTGGTATCCCTACCCATAATCTTTGGTTGAGCCTCTTTTTCAACAAGCAAAACACTTTCTCCCTCCTTTCAACTCTCTCTCCTTTCCCCTCTTTATCCCGCTTACTCTATTTCACTCTCCTCTACATCCTTCTCTGACTTTCCTCCATCCCCTGCACTGTCATCTACTCCTTTTCACACCCCTCCTCCTCCTTTCTCTCTCTCCTCTCCACTCATCTCCCTCGCTACTTTGACAGGCTATGGCCAGAACTCCCTAGAGGCCTCTGTGTGCTGCAGATTGCCTGGCAGCTCTAAATGTTAAAGCGTTTTGATAACTCCCATTTCCTTGGCTAACACGTCTAGTTAGGGTAAGAAGACTGACGCGTCTTTTAAGTGCCGGTAAGGACCGTCTTACAGCGAAGTGACATTTAAAACAGAGTGATCATCCTGAGCACACACACACATACTGTGCGCACATACTCTCCTCAGCCCAGGAGGTGACAGATCAGTGTGTGATAATTCCTTATTAAGGCAGGATGTGCTCAATAGTCATCTCTCACACTGTTTACTCCGACCAGTGGTAGCATGACTGCATGACATTTCGATTAACATTTCCTTTCATGCTCGTTGGCCTACCCTTTAGGTGATACCCTCTGTACATAGCACTCCTCCCTAAAAAGCCCTTGGGTGTTGCTGGTCAAAGAGGACTCTATTAGGCTGAACACTCATTCCCTTGAAAGCACTAGAGTCTGACCATCCTGAACATCACCCTTGAGCTATCGCTTCTCTCCCACGCAGGAGACAACACCAGTGGCAGTGAAGTGTGAGATGATCCCCTCTAGAGGCACAAGGGTGGGGGGTGGGGGTGGTGGGGGGTTGGATTGGGTGCAGTAGCCAACCCAATTCTCTTCTCTAACGAACAAAGAAACAAATACACAAGCACACAAACAAGCACACAAACACAAGCAACCCCAACATCACCTGCCAAATAATGATATTGACAATAACAAGACCATGCAGAGGCGGAAAACAGTAGAGTCTAAAAAAAGGCCATAATGGAGGTTGAGGGACATGCAGTGCAGTGCCTATGCTAATGAGGCAACTTGTGAGTTGTGTGGATTGGGGGGCCAGTAATGAGCCGTGCTGGAACACGGGGGAGATCGGCAAGCGTTTGAAATGGTAATTTGAGTTACCAGAGAAAATGGCACGAGGGTCACATGGCATCAGAGGGAACATATTTGAACAGATTAGCAAATAAATAAAGAAACTGAGAAATGTGCACTGCAAGGAGTGAAATGAAGGGCAGCAAGAACACCTGTTGTGGCATTCGGGCGCTCATTTAGATGAGGAAAATGCTGTCGGAATGAATTCTAAGAGAAAGAGAGAGAGTAGGTGAATTTCGGAGGAATACAATTTGAATGTGCCGCACATTACTTTGGCAATTCAAAGCTAGTTCAACAAAACTAAACAGATTGTTTTCCACAATTGTGCTACGTATGAGAAGACATTGTGTATAGCCACTGCATACTAATGTGCGTCTGACTTATATCTTCAGGGGCAGTGTGGTGGCGAAGCTCCTCGTGCCAACTCCATTTTGGCTAGTGTCCAACTTCCACTGTCTGGATATGATGGCACTCGTTAACAGATGAAATCTCATTTTCACCAGGGATGGTGGGACTGCTGAAATCAGTGCCAGAGGTGGACCATGGGTCTTCTTCCATTATGGGTTTGGCAGTCGTCAAAGTGTAAAATGGATGCTTTTTTATATCCCTAGTATCAAATTGCCCTTTTTTCTTTATTTTGGATCGCCCTTGCTCCAGAAATGCATTTTAACCAAATGATAACATACAGTCATACATTTCAGACATACATTAAAGATCAAAACATCGTTGTTTCCCAGTTTTCTCTGTCTCCTTCCCTGGCACATTGCATTTTTTTCCACACTTGGGTTCAGGTGCAGAAATATAAAAACGGCAGTTTGAAACACAATTATTTGCTTAACCTAAACTTTTTACAGCACATTCCCATTTATCTGAACCGCCACTCTGCTATGGTGTGTGGTACTGATGTAGTCTAAGCTGGGAGATTTGTGAGGTGTCTGATTCGGTCTGCCAGCACCATGGGATGGAGGAAGGCGGAGTTGCGAGCGTGGCACAATCCACCTTGATAATTGGCCTTTTGAGACGCTGACGATAACAGGGCAGAAGTGGGGGAGCATGCTATTATCTCTCTGCCTTATCCAAAAACGAAAGGTCAAAGACAGACAGAGAGAGGGGGGATTGTCACAGAACAGAATGAAGCACACTGATCTCAATCAAAAAGAAACATACCACAAAAAAGCATTTTTGGGTAAAAAAAACAGCATAAAAATCTGAGAGGAAAATAAAGACTGACAGGCAATATAAAACGAATGAAAGACAGAGAAAAGAGTGAGATTAGTGCAGACTTCCAGAGGCAACCGTCCACTGCAGACATCTACAACCCCCAACACACACACACACACACACACACACACACACACACACACACACACACACACACACACACACAAACACACACACACACACACACACACACAAACACACACACACACACACACACACACACACACACACACACACACACACACACACACACACACACACACACACCAGTGAGACGAGGCCCCTGCTAATTTGTCATGACACAGTGGCTCCATACAGACTCTCCTTCGCTTCTAATCTAATGAAAATAGGAAGGCTGACATGATGGTGTGACAGCTTCTGTGGTCTGTGTATGTCCTCTCAGCTGCCTCTCCACCGCCAACGAACCCAACCTCTCTCAGCTCTAAACACTGACGCCATGCGAAGAGAGCATAGAGACCCATTAGAAATGGCTCAGTTGTTATTATGGAGCGTTTTGGAATTTGGCTTAATTCGGCAACAAAAAAACTTTGTATCTGTTTTGATTTTTCTGTCTGCCAGAGAATGCCTAAGTGTATTAAATGATTAAGAAGGGAATAGATGTATCGCAGCTGGAAGCAAAAAGGATGACTGTGTATTGAGTTAAACATCATTAAAGGTGAACACATCTGACTGGCTTCTGTGGACAAAAGTACCACTAATGATTAGATGACTTTAAATAAGAAAAGAAAAGAAAAAAGAAACACATTAAAGCATGCAGCAGTCTGATACCCCGTTTACACGATGGGAAAACGCATATATTTTCATGCGTTTTGGCCTTTCATTTACACGAAAACTGAGGTTTTATCACGGAAAACGATCATTTCTAAAAACTCCGGCCAAAGTGGAGATTTCTGAAAACTCCGTTTTTGTGTTTGCGTGTGAACTAGGTCAAACGGAGTTTTAGGTTCTCAAACGTCACAGTATGCGACTAAAAATGCATCACATCATGTGAGCGTCCTATGTTTACAGTTAGTTTGCTTACTGATCATGGATGCTGTTAAGGTAGTGCTCATTTATACGTTAATGCAAACGCCTGTTTGTATTTACAAACACAACTGCTTTTCTATGGAGGAGCAGAGGCAAAGAACTGCACGGAGGTCAGCAGTCTTTCTACTGCTTTCACTCCCAAGACATAGGCTACATTGCCTGCCAACGTCGCTGTCGACGGTTTTGGATCCGACCAGGGCAAACTGCTGTCTGGTGGGAAAACTTCGAGAAAGAAGTCGTCCTCCCGGACGAATGGCATGAAAACTTCCGAATGTCGCGCTCATCACTACTGTCTCTTTCGGAGTTACTGCATCCCTCCATAGAAGGGCCTATTTATGCGGGTTCATGTAAACAGAAACTTTTTTGAAAACGATGTTGTGTGTACGACGTTATTTTTGAAAACGGAGGGGCAGAAATATTCGTTTCTGTAAATACCCGGCTATGTGTAAATGTGGTCGGGCAGCTTTGTTGAACATAATCTTTCTACTAGAATGGCTTTGAGAGCTTCAGTGAATGATTTTGACCTGCACATGTTGACGGTCACGGTTTTTACATGCGTGACATAAGATTAAGAAGGGTGTGCCACAATGCAAATGTATTTCACCTTTAGCATGGAGTGATACAGTCTTGTCACAGTGCAGGCAAAATGGCTTCTGAATGTGTCTGCACACCTCTTGACTTCTTGGCAGTGCAGGGGGAGACTTGAATCAATTGACACCGAGCTTAAATAAGTGTGTGCTGAGAGGCTGTGCCAGGACAGTCCTGGAAGGATAAACATGGTTAAGTCCTTCGGATGAAGTCAGTCTATTCTCTCCGGGGACAACAAGCTGCTACTCTCTCTCTCTCTCTCTCTCTCTCTCTCTCTCTCTATATATATATATATATATATTTCTTTCTCCCTCTCCCTTTCTCTCTCTCTCTCCTGTGCTTGATGCTAGTGACACGGCACATCTCTTTTCAGTCGCGGTAATGGGAAGAAGCAGCTACCTGCCATCTTAATTGGGTTTCGCACTTTTGACTAATCACAGAAGACACAGTCACCCCCTGGGCTCGCTTCCAGGAGCGGCCAAAGGACATTGTGTGTCAAGAATATTCCGGAGCAACAAAAGCCTGCGCCTCAGCGAGGGAAGCTTCCCATCTGAACTAATTTGCATCTCCCATGAACACATTGTGCCCGACATTGCTTTTTTTTTCTTTTTTTCTTCCTGTTGTTGTTCCTGTTGTCGATTCACATGGCAAGTGTATGAGGTTTAACAAAACAATCCATGTCATAATTTTCAAATGGGTTAGAATAATGTACCCTGCATGCGTTGCGGTTGCGGTGAACTTTGGCTGCTGTGGTTGTAAATTAGCACGGAGGGGTTTCACAGAGAGAGGCTGTCCCTGAGTGGAGGAGGCTTTGACGTCCGAGCAGCTGCTCCTGTCACAGATATATAGGCCTGTTGACTGAGAGAGGGCAAACATCATTTTATAATCACCTGACAGCACTAGAGGACACACTGTCACTCTCACTGCAAAAGAGAGAGAGAGAGAGGGAGTGTGTGCGATGAACAAAATGGGAGGAAGCCGCAAAGGTGTGGTCTTGGGTTAAGCCTTTCAACACATATCTTCCTGACTTTTGACTTATGCTGGTGTTATTAATGTTGTGGGTTTATGCCTTGAGGGCTTTGGATAGTCTGTCCTGCGCTGATAATGATGAAACCTTGTCAATTGGCCTACCACTGAGCTGCTTATATGGAGAATAGTCAGTGCTTGCCAGTGAAGGTTTTCAAATACTTTCAGTATATACTGAAGTAAAGACCTTCACTTTTTTAAGAGGGAATAAAAGGAACATCAGCAATGTCCTGGTAATGTCATTTTCTGTTACCAATGTGAACATCAGTGGACACACTGACAAGAGCCAGATTTAATGAAAGGGGAAAAAGTTTCCAGTAGCATAGATCTCATCATCTTATGCACCTGTAACAGACTTCCAAATGTTAAAAATGAAAAGATATATAAAACCCCCCACCCCTACTTTTCCCGGTATGATACCCTTCCACTCTCTCAGACTCTGATGCCTTTCATTCGCTCTTTCTCTGTCTATCTCTGTGTCCCTGGTGTCCAAGTCGATTGCCCATCTCTGGTTATTAATGGAGTTTTATTTGCCTCAGAGCATTTCTCATTTCCCAGCTGTTCTTGTCACTCCATGCTGCCGTGCTCCATTTGGGAAGTACTGATAGGACACTTGCCCCACCCCTAAGACACACAGACACACGCTACCGTACACGTGGCAGCCTGTGGCGTGCACACACACACACACACACACACACACACACACTGAGCTAGGAAAAGAACATGGCTGTTTGCTATATTGTCTATGGTCACTGGATTACTGCACAATTATTCTCATTATGATGGATAACAAAATACCCTATGAAAGGGGGTACTCATTTATTTGTTTGTGTGAGCTTACTGCAGGCAAAACAAAGTGATTTGATAGGCTAAAGCTGAAATTAGCTGAAAAGTTCTTTGACTTTGAAAAGTTCTTTGATTTTGTAGTGTGAAGTCAATGTGCCTTTGTTGAATGCTTCTGCAAGACACATTCACGTTCACATTTACATTTAGTCATTTAGCAGACACATCTATGCACTTGCTTTTGACTACTGCAACTGCCAATCCCACTTAGTAAGTAGTACCTTGGCTCACTTAAGTGGTTGGATTTCTATTTTTGGTGGTATGCCTTGAAACTGTTGCCAATGTTTATAGATATGCAGAAACTTCAAATCAAGTTTTCTACAATAAAGTGTATGGACTTGGGTCAATTTGGTATGACAATGCTCTTGATCGCTAGATTTTGAAGAAGCATGCTGTCATTTGCTTTTATGTTTTAATTTCAGACCTGTAAATGAACGTAAAGGAATGAAAGGGACATGTTGAGCTGTAGGAGAAATATTCAGTGACTGCACTGTTTCTTCAGCACCCTCAAATTAGAGCCCCATGTGGAGATGTTTTCTTCCATCTGTTTTCCTCTCTATGTGTGTGTGTGTGTGTGTTTCTCTGTGTGTGTGTGTGTGTTTCTGTGTGTGTGTGTGTGTGTCTGTGTGTGTGTGTGTGTGTGTGTGTGTGTGTGTTTGTAAAACAACTACATTCTCTTTGTTTTCTCAACTCGAGTGCCATGGCATTTTGTACATCTGCCTGCAATAAAATGGCCTCAGCAAATCAAGGTAAGCCGTTAACCAGTACGCCTAGTTCTGCAGCGGCTACAAAAAGTAAAGACAGAGTGCATTAATAACATCAGGGAGCACTTTGCTGTTGGTGCAGATCCCACCAAGGCAAAATGTGCAAAAGCAAAATCAGCAAAGACAAGTTTGCTAAACATTCCTCAATGTCACAAAATAACAAGCAATCACTGCTTCACCAATTCACTTAGTTGCCCTGGCGTTTCCACCTACACCACAACACTACGCCACGATTAGCATCTATGCTTTAAAACGATTTGCCTTACTGAGCTTTATTGTGAATGCCTGGGTACGTGATGAGACCATAATTTCACATGAATTCCACATGAACAGGATAAACTGTAACTAATTGCTATGGACATTGAGGTTTGCCTGCGGGGCTCATTTAGACACTCTCTGTTTCTTTTGAATGAGGCCTCAGTCAAGATGTAACAGCAATTTGAAGAGAAAATGTTACTGGCGAATGTGTCCTCATTGGTTTCTTGTGTGCTGGGTCTTTTGCTGCATTGACCCGGTAAAGGGATGTACATGGATTGAGAGTTTGGCTAGAGGCTCTAAAACTTGTAGCAACACTTAACACTCAGCTTAACTGGAGACCAATGTAACTGAATACTTTCAGGTGATGTTTGAGGATCCTCATGGTGACAACGATGTAGCAGCTCTTATGGACTCCAGTTTCAATACCTTGCCACAGTCACATCAGAAAGCCATTGGACAGAATGAGATGCAGAGTTGCTTCACTGAAAAGGTGGAGCTCCTACAGCTGCAACATAAAGGAATCCAACCTCAGCTGAGAACTGAATCAATAGTCTATTGGAATCCTGTATCTCACCTAAGACCTCGGATTGACTAACCAGTCAACAGCAGAGTGTAGACCCAGTCCGGTGGAGCATTGGTATATTTGACCAGCCTGCCAAAAGAGTATCCTATAAGTGGCAGTCTAGCACTGGAGGGAGAACTGTGTCTCAGCTGCAGCCATGCGTGTCATTACACGGGCATCGTTGAGGAAAATTTGGTAAAGGACAATACTTCAAATGTGGCTTCATAATAAGTTTGAATTGTAAAGTTAAGTTTACTTTGCAACAATTTGAAAGCCCTTTGTTTCTGACCAAGATGTCTAAAGCTAGTCAGAAATGTCTTTTTGAACAAGAATATACTGTTTAATACTTGGTATAATTTAGCTTGTTTTGAACATGTTTTGCTTATAAAGATATCAAATGTAGAAACTCTATGAGTAATCAGTATAACTATTAGTCAATGACCGTTATCGATCAAAAATGTTTTTGTCCGATAGTGCAGAAGTATGTTAAATAACATTTTAAATGTCAGAATTAATACTGGTGTCACTCAGTAACATCTTTATGAACAACAAGATAATTCCTAGTGTGTTTAGTTGTTAAGATTTGTAAGCAATGAATGCATTTGTTTGCCATGTCTGCTGTATTGTTCTAAAATAGCTTCCTTCATGACAGCAACAAGGACATTGTATTGAAAATCATTGTGTCAGGTTCTTTGAATTAACAGAAAGCTGGAGCTCATTTGGGTAGGTGGGATCAATTGGGTGATGCTTTGTTTCATCATGCACAAAGGTGAGTCTGGGAATGGGACTGAATCCAATGGCAGTTTGTTACTCCCTGTAAAAAAAAATATCAGGGAATGTCCAGAAGTCAGTGAAGAGATGAAGGCTGCATCTACCTGTTAGGTTTGATGGTATTCATTTTACACCATATATTTGGAGACCCAGTCCTTGATATGATCAGTCCAGGAAACAGGTTTAATCTTGTACAATGGTGGCCACCAAGGGAGACAGACCCAGTTCACTCAGCAGAGCTCAACCTAAGAATCTTCTAAATTAGCCATTGCAACATTTCAGTTATTTGCCCTCTGAGTACAAGGGGTCACCCTATTCATGAGGCCTCAGAGACTCTGAGCCATTTGCTGACACTTTCACACCCTTCCTCAGGACAATCTCTCTCTCTAACCAGAAGTTAGTCCAAATAAAAGCGCAATTACAACTAAATATAAGTATAACTCTAAACCTTAAATTCTGATTCCTTCAGGTTCCTGGTATTCAGTTGTTCCAGAAGGTACTATGTGGTGCACAAAATCCAAAGGTTTGTATCAAAAATCACCAAGACACCAGGGACTTAGTGATCATTGTGATGTGACAGCAATGGTATTTACACCAGAGAGTTTGGAAGGAGGAGCAATGGATGTCCTTGAGGCCATCCCTCAGGTAGCCTGGCTCCGCAGCCTAATAGTCTGGAAACCCTCTTCACAAGATGAACAGCTAGGCCATTTCTTGAGGGCCTCCAATTAGTGACCAGTGGAGGTAGTTAAGTGCAATGACGTTGAAGTGAAGCGTTTGTTTGAAATGTAGTTAAAACAATGGCGGCAGCGCATATATTGTTTCCTTACTGCGAACAAGGTTTTGAAAAAAAGCTAATACATCAGCTTGCACCGTTACTGGCACAGTAGGAAGTATAGCAATCGCATAGAGGTCAGTGCTGATTGGTTAAAGGCTGGTCCAATAGTTTCCAAATCATTGGGGAAACAATCCCCAATGGAGCATGGCCAGACCCTACATTACGTCTCTACTTGAAGTTTTTGTCTTAGAAGTAGATTTACTTAATGTATGATTTGTGTATGTCTCATCAGCGTCATATTTTTATCATGGGAAAAAGGTTAATTGATGTAAATTGCCCTGTTAATTAATAGTTTTTCGATTAACATTTTACTTGACAAAACACTGCCCTCAACATGCACTTGCAACAGTAGCCAACTGGTACAGAAGCTGTGCAGTGAGTAAACCTCACTCCCAACACATTAAGCATCCATGTGGTTTTAGCCTCCTTGCTAGTAGTCACAGTAGAAGTAGTGTCTGTCCTCCCATGTCCAAGCTGTACATACCACAACCTCAACAGGTGGCCTATGAGAGGATCAAGCCTACCACACAATTCCCTACTTACTCTAGGAAGAAATATTTGCTAATCTAGCCTACATTTAGTTGTCGATGTCATGACTTGATGCCAATTTTATAAATCTGGCTCTCACTCCAAATCAATGAATAGCCCTGTTCTGACAGTTTTCATTACATAATGTGCTATTATAGTTTGGTTTAATGTTTGGCTAAACACACTTAACAGTTGTATGCATTTCTATCTAGATTTGTGCTAAATGTTAAAAAAAAAAGTGATGGCTAAAAAACCACCCCATATGCTGGTCAAGGTCACCTACTGTCATAAACCAGCAACAAACCTGCATTGTATTGATAATTAATGCTGGTCTGCAGTGTTTCCTGTGAGGTCCTGAACACCTCTGGCTTTATCAGTGGCAAACTGCAATGTAGAAATATAATAACAGAACAGAATTGGCCAATGGTAAAACCAAAAAAAAAAAAAAAACGAAAAGAGAAAAGGATGAAACGTTTGGAATGGTCTGAAGGATGGGTTCCATTGCATGCAGAGGCTGTTTGTCCTCCATATGGTGTACATTAGCATCGAGCTGTTTCAATATAGAGGTCCTTTATCCATTAGTGGAGCCCCAAATTTCTCATATTGTACCTTCTCTTTACGCCAAGGGCAAGCTAACGAACCGTTGCCACGTACCCTCTGTGCCAATCCACCACTTAAGCACCCCCACCCACCCCCGTTGTTTGTATAATGCAGGCTCTGGTGCTTTTGTGGGCAGCTGCAGTATCCGGTCTAGCTCTGCCATACTATCTCTTTCAAATACTCAACTCACTGTAAACCCAAACCTCTGCTTATTCGCTGTGTTTCCCTACCTCTGGCCGCTCAACATACAGACACACACACACACACACACACACACACACACACACACACGCACACACACACACACACACACACCACCTCTGATTTTCCCAAAATCATGTAAAAATTAATCCACCAGATATAATTTGCATAACATTCTAACGATGATAAATCGCCGAACACCATTATACATTTTGAAAAAAAAAATATTATAACTTTATACATTTGTTAACATTATAACTAGGTATCATACACTACTAGTGCACAGGCATGCTGTAAATGGATGTGTCATTGCAAGTGTATCAGTGTGACGGTATTTAAATGACAGCATTAGGAATGAGGAGTTGTGGTCCTGTAAAGTTTGTTGTCATCCTGGAGCTCTTTATGGAGATATACATGCATGAAAAGCATCTGATGTCATGAGTATTAGCTTTGAGCCAGCAGAAGAGTGATGGCGTGGACCAAATGCACAGATGTTGCCTTAATAATGATTAATGATTAAAAACACATCTGGCCACTTTGTGGGCTTTTCTCCCTAATCAGGTCAGATGATATGAATGATGGAGAGGTGGGACGTAGCACAGGGAACCTTTTTTTTTTTTTCTGCTGATAGAGAGAGGGCTTGATAAATGAAGTCTGTGTAATGTCAAAACAGCCTGTGGTAGCTTATGCAAAGGTTTTACTGGGCAGACAGTCAGTCCATGCCAATCATTATTTACTTTTCATTGGTAGTTGATTTGGTTATGCTTTTAAACCAACCCAGCTCATATACCAGTTAGTTGGTTCATATCTCAATACCATCCTCCTTCAGTCTGCCGCAAACCAGCTTGTCTCCAAGTAAGTTATGGCAGGGTGATGCAGGATCTGAGATAGTGTCCATGCAGCTGGATCGCGGACCTACACAAACATCAAAGACCTTTATATTTATAGTTCATTACGCTTGTTTCTTTCCTGAATTTAA
The DNA here is from genome assembly GCF_900700415.2 of Clupea harengus. Lineage (NCBI taxonomy): Eukaryota > Metazoa > Chordata > Actinopteri > Clupeiformes > Clupeidae > Clupea > Clupea harengus. Next base: position 20,228,397 of record NC_045168.1, read on the forward strand.
TCATTAACTCAGTTTAGGCCTTCTGAGGCATTCTCTCATGAAGTATGCTGTGTAATAACCATAACTACGTACATGAATGAATCAACACTGTATTAATCATTCCACTCTGTCAATAATGCACTAATGTTAGAGCTGCAAGTGTACAAAGTTAGCAGCTGACACTGGGAACTCTTTTGGTTCTGATCCAGGGCTGCATCATGGCCAGATCCAGTCCAAAGCTAGCTGATATCTCAGTGAGATCCTGCTTTAGAACTTTCTTTTTCTTGCTGAACAATAACTGGGTGATGACGCGATCATTAAACCAAATTTGCTTGTCTTCACAATGATCAGAGCTCCCTCTTGTGCAAGCTGTTCGTACTAGAGTCTAAGTAAGCCTCATATATTTCCAGTTTTGCCAAGCACAGGGGATTTTTTTTTTGACATATTAGCTGATGAAAGTGTTACAGATAGTATGGGGGTAATGTCTGATTTCAGCACCCTGGCATGTTAAATGTCCAGACAGATGCCGGAGAGGGGGCCGTTTCTCAGCTGTTGTCGTAATTCAGCCTGGCAATCTGTGAGAGAGGAGATAATATGTCAAACACATTTTTTTTCTCTCTCTCTCTCTCTCTCTCTCCCTGGCGCCTCTCTGAAATTGCGCTTTTTCCAGCATTCTTTCACCCTCGTTCACCCTTTGTTTGTTAACTTCTTCCAAAAGTTGTGTAGGTGGGCCTCGGATTCTCTTTGATGCCTGCGGAAAGCCTTAATCTTCCCAAAGTCTCTCCTTGGAACTGTGGAGTTTTTTTTTTTATTAAACCTCAGATCTTAAGGACGCCCACAATTCAAACCACAAGAAAGGAAAACAAACATAAAACCATCCCAAAGCCACCCTTAAAAACTAACAGAGAACACTGTATGTTTTTCTGACATTTCAGACGTAAACATGTAGGAGTTGTGGGTAATTAGAGTGCATGATGGTCATTAGGTGTCTGTTGACGGACGTGCGCTAAAAATGTTCATATTGCGAAAGGAGAACTGTTTTACGAGAGCTCGTCGCTCATCAGAGAGATGAGGTCATTAAGAGAGCGAGGAAGATTGATGGCTGGCCGCGTTTCACTGAGAGGCCTCCGGTCTTAGGCATCAGTGACTTTGGCATCAGTTCTCTCTCTAAAACACACACAGCACAGCACAGCACACATACACACACACACACACACACACGCACACACACACACACGCATAATCTCAGCCGAGGTTTGATCTATAGCCAGCGTCATTCTGGACCTTGAAGGAAAAGGCTGTTTTCCACTGTATGAACTCGCGGGCCGTTTTAGGGCATCTGACACCTTTGTACATGCCCCGGGCCGCAGGAACCGCCCCCTGTAGGACCTCTTTCAGGGCCGTTTTCGGGGGAGAAATAAGTGCCTACTCTGGGCTAGGTACTTCTGTGCTGCCCTTAAACTGCTGGGTTGCACTTTTCAGTGATGGCTGATGATTATTGGTCAAACGCGACATGAGTGGAAGAAATATGCGGTGAATACAACTAAATAAATTATAGCTTACATAGTTAGCTTGTTGAGGTTACCGTCACTGAATGAATACAAGCAAAACGTCAGCTGAAATATAGACTTTAATTAATCATAGTGGTGCTGGTATATTAATGTATCAAGTCATTACAGCTGCCCTGAAGCCATTTAATCAAGTGTTAGCAACGTTATAGTGAAATTCAACTGTCAACTCGACCTTGGGGTAATCCTAACATTATCTAGAAAATCTCTGGTTTAATGATCTAATGTTGGTGCTGCCACTGGAGAAATATATCATTATTTTGGGCTCAGAATTGATGTCGCGATCGAAGAGCAAAGGCTATATCAAGTAGGTCCGGTAGTTCCTACACGGCAATGGAAACAAAAATTTGCACCACCGAGTTCCTGCAACGGAAAACCGCCTATACACACAAACACAGCCAACTCTCTGCCTTTCATTCCATTAGTCTTGGAGAAAGATGAGACATCCAAATGGAGAAATTAACCTCCCTGGAAACTCAGATAGAGTGTGTCTAAAGGGACGGTACTGGGTAGACAAGACCTGCTGTGATAAAGAAGAGACTAAGAGAAGATAATGATAAGGTGAGGTACTCCATTATAAAGACACCAGGACTTGGTGGTGGACTCATTCCCTTACTCATTGGATCATTCACTCACTGACTGACTCTCGCTTTCACTCTCGCTCACCCATTCACTCTCATTCATCTAACCCACACCTTCAGTCACTGGGCTCTGGCAAAGCACAACACAACACTTGGACAGAGCTCTAGCTGGTTGTTAAAGAGACATTTTATTATTGTTATTGGTTCAATGAAATAGCTCTCACATCTCATGAGACCGGAAAGACGAGGTGAATTTATTAATATTGTTGAGAATATTGCTGTCCTGTGTATGTATAGTGCAACAGCATAATCACTTCACTGGGATTTTAGTTTCACTTCCCCCTAAGGCTTGACTCATTTCCCCCGTCCCTCTGGAAGTCAAACGCTTCATTTGGCGTTATCATTATTACCGCTGGTTTCCGTGGGGGAAACAATTAGCATGTATGTAGACATGTAACGGCATCACAGAGGCCATTGTTAGTATCCACACGTCCTTAATGATCTTTGCCTGCGATGTCGGGATGGTGAGGCCGGGTCCGTGATGCAGGTGAGAAGCGGCATGCTTGCTAAATGGGAGTATGCTAGCCCACAGTCCAAAACTGAACATTAGCAATCTGTCAAGGCCATCATCATGGTGTGTTATTAGGACACTTGAGTGTTGCGCACGCTATTACAGACAATGCAGCCGTTTCATGAATGTTTTATATTTAATTCTTAATTTATTTTTAGGGGATCATTGTAATAAAGCTGGCTATTTATGAAGTCCTCAGACCCCTTATCTGATACGGAGACTTTTGTGAGGGATGGTGGGTCATTATTGTTGTTGTCTTTTGCACTCCGTATTGACATGTGTAATTAGGATCAAGTAATTATTCTCATTATAACCAGGGTGTTATGATCACCATTGCTCTTAAGAGGCATTGCGTGTGGTTGTGTGAGCTGGCGAAAGGTAGCCCTGAGCGAGATGAGAGGAGGTGAAAGCTACCGTATAGATGGAGGTGGAATCAATTCTGTTGCATTAATGGAACTTATCTCCTTTTTTCTCTCTCTCTCTCTACGCCATCTATTCTGTGTGCCCTCTAAAGCACGGCCACCTGCATGAAAAGCAATACCATATACATTCTGAATTACAAAAGCCATAACCGTAATTTCATGAGCCTCTTAGCGTGAAATGAGATCTCTCCGTAGCCCTGCCAAAAGAGCAGGCTATTGGATTTCAGCTCTCAGCCCCATGTCTGCGGGCCTTTCCATTCTACATGATTGGGATCCTGATATGAAAATAATTGATGCGCCGTGACTTTAAGATGTAATAAATTACATATAAATGAAACAAACATTCACATCTGAAAGGTTCCATTTAAAGGCAGTTGTCCACAATACTATGCTGGTTACCCCCGCCAAGGAGGTTATGTCTTCGTTTTTGTTGTGTTTGTCAGCAGAGTTAAGCAAAATCCACCTGGCCGATTTTCATGAAACTTGGCGGAGGGGTGTAGCATGGGCAAACAAAGAAGCCATTACATTTTTAAGTGGATCTGAATCGTAGGGCGGATCTTCGAAAACATTTGGCCTTGGCAGAGGTCTGCACTCTCCTTTAAGTTATTGCATGTGCGTCAGAAAGAGAGAGGTTACAAAAGATTGCATCTATGAAAAATCTTTTCATGAATATTCATGTGTAAATGTATTTGTAAGCATGTGTGTGTTCTTGTGTCGGAAAAAAAAGACAGATCATGACAGCGTACACACAGTGTATGAGTAAACATTAAGATGTGTGAAGTCTCATGTAGGTTGTGTGTTATGTATATTGTGTGTAAGGGTGATGCTGTTTTAAACATACATTAGAAGGGTTTCCCAAGTAGGAAACATTCTCATTACCATTACAATATTTACACCCTATTTAACTTTAGATGCAGTTAATGTTTGTTACTGGGAAATGCTTCTCTATTTGTATTTGTATGGCTGAGGATACTACATGATATGTTTGTGTATGTGTTTGGAGGGGGATGGTGAGTATACATGTGCTGTCATTGGTGGTGGTCTAATGGATCATGTAACTATCCACACCCTGCCATCTGTGAGAGAGCTGTTGCTCTCAATATGACGACCTCTTGCCTCATCGCAAACACAGCCACTTTACGGCTGCCTTGCACTGTGTGTGCGTGAGTGTGAGTGTGTGTGTGCGTGTGTGTGTGCTAGACCATGTTTATGTGTTTGTATGTGTGTATGGGTGAGTGTGGGTGGATGGGTGTGTTTGCATATATTTGTGTACGTATATGTAGATATGTTTTCCAGTGTTTGCCTTTGTACCTCCTGAGACTTGTCTCGGCATTTTTGTGTGTGTGTGTGTGTGAATGTGCTTGTGGCTATCTGAGTTGTAGTGGTGGAGTGGAAAGCTAATGGTCTCAGATCGGTGCATGATAATCAGTTGAATTATGCTAACAGTCCTCTCCACATTTCTCGTACCCATTTTGGATTGGCGGAGAGAGAGAGAGAGGGAGGGAGAGAGAGAGAGAGAGAGAGAGAGAGAGAGAGAGGTGGTGAGCTAGCATGGTCGTGCCTGTCATTCTGTAATGGGAAAAATGAAATCAATTGTCTCGCTGCGACATATTTCCCTTTGCGAATTCCTTTTTTTAGTGTGCCGATACTCTTTAAATTACAGGCCTCCGGGCGGCAGATGGAGACATCCCCAGAGAGACTGCTGAGGGGATGAGTTAGCAAGGTGTAGATTAAATGGAAAGATTGCGGCATGTTGCCATCACGCCTTCTCTCTCTCTCTCGATCATTCTCTCACTCTGTCTCTCATTCTACGTCCTTTTTTTTTATAGCGAGAAGGCGGCCTCATCAAGATGAAGCCCTGGAGACGAGGCAGTCGAGACCACTCTTGACTTCTCATTTCCTAAAGAGTCTCTTGTACAGAGGGGAGACTTCGTGAAACGCAAAGGTGGACGTGCCTTGGGGTCAGGTTGGGATAGGACTGTCCTTTGCTGCACCAAATAAATAAATGATGCCCTGTTTCTGGTCCAAGCGCCTTAGTGGCTGCGCTGAAAAAAAAAGTCTGCATGGGGATATAAACATCTCTTCAATCATGGCCCACAGGCAGCTCCCTCTGAAGCCAACCTCTGCATTGAAGTTGGAAGACATTAATAACATGGTTATTAATCATTTTTAACTAGGTAATAAACACATGCATACACTGTTAATGAAATATCCAGTAATTTATATATTTACGTATTTCAACAAAAACATAGCTAAGTTCTGTGCTGTTTTTGCTGTTCTTCTAGCGGAGGGGGAAGAGGGCCCTGTCGTTCCAAATTAAAATGTAAGCCCATTCTCCCATGGTGGTTAGGGGAGCGAGGTAATAAAACTGATTTCAACCAATGAAAAATGGCCTTGATTCCGGTGCTTACTGGACATATGTTGGAACAGGCCGTTTTACTCAGGAACAGGCTTAATCACATTTGGCACCGCAGCCATCAAAGCAGGTGGAACCAGCTGTTCGCCCAACTCCTGCCATTTCCACACTTCCCCAACAAATGGTGTCTGTGCGGAGGCGACGATTTAAAGTCGTCCTCCACGTCTGAAGACTTTTTTTGCCTTCTGTTACATTTGGTGCAGGAGTGTAGGAAAAAAGGACTCCAAGGCCTTCACCACAGCATTTATGCAACACTGATTTAGAGAATGATGCAATAGTCATGATGACTGTCGGAAAAGAGAATAGTTATTAAGTTTTAAGATTTAAGAGGGGTTTATTCATAGTAATTGTATCAAAGGTTTAGTCCTTAGGGGTGGTATTGGAAATCTTCAAGCGAGTCTTTGACTCTTATTAGTCTGCCGCTCAAACACTCAGCTGCTTTTTATCTACATTACTTTTTAGGGGTTCACAGGGTCCTCCATATTTGCACATGAAACATTCATTTGTATTCTGTTTGTTTTTAACTATAGAGCCGCAGGAGATGGAGAGCTCTGTGAACGAGTTAATTATTGAACTCTCTATTTTTGCTTCGTCTCTGTCTCTCTCTGTTTTTTTCTCACTGTGTCTCCCTCCCTCTTTAGAGCAGATTCTTTCTCTCCCTTGTTTTTTTCTTCTTGCTTCTTCTTCTCTCTCTCCCTCTCTCTGTCTGAGACACACAAAAACGTGCATGCGCGCACACACACACACACACACTCACACACACACACACTCACACACAGACACACACACACACACACACAGACACACACACACACAGACACACACACACACACACACACTCACACACAGTAACCCTCCTGCCATTCTCCCAGCATGCTCTACAGCTGTGTAGGGGAAGCAATTCTAAAGAGCTGTCAGAAAGAATGAAACATTCTAACACCCCCAAAGTCAATCAGGTGTCAAGATGCATATCAGACATAGCTGCAAACTCTCCAAGGTGCCGGATTCATTAGAATACTCTCCTCCCCTCCATCTAATTGGAGGGAAAAAAGCTGAGGTTGACTGGGGAGACAAGAGGGAAATACAAGCCTAATCAAATATTTGTCTGTCATTCGAAATTGGGGTAATGTGCACAAAGACAAACAAACTTGTAGAAAACCCCTGAAATAGAGAAAAATGGATATTAAGTTAAAAAATACGATCTGTAAAGACTTACAGTACTGCAAAAAACACAGCGATAATTCCAGAGGAGGGCTTTGCTGGGTGCAGATCCTGGACGCAAGTGCACAGTGATCATACATTGTGTGGACGAGTGGACACATTGACGCTCAGTGACACACTGGATGGATCAAAGAAAGAGCAATACGCATCACACATTGGCTCAACAGTGACACATCTTGCTGTAAGCCTCCCCTATCATTTTCCCAGAGGAGGCCACATTCTGACTGCTCCAGTCACATTACAGTAACATCTGATATCCTTTCAAATATATTCACATTATTTCTATTTCTAAATCTCCTCAAATCTCTATTCGTCACTCCAAATGTATTTAAGGATCCTCCCTCAGTTCGGAGACGGAGTCTTATGTCATATCCTAGACATGACCTTAATATTATTGTCCCAGAGATTTGAGCTACAGCAGGGCTCATCTAAATGAAGGCATCTGTCACAGTCTCAGTGGAGCTCCACCCAGCACTGACTTAGAGTTGACCCGGATCCAAACTGGGTAATTACGATAATACTTTTTTGAGGGGGTTACATTTTTATCAAGAATTAAGAGCCGTGTAGATAAATGAGTGAGACATTCTCCATTCTCTCATTTTGCAGTGATTGACACAAGAAAAGACACAGTGAGTGTGAGTCAGAGAACACTTGTGTGCGTTTGTGCGTATGTATGTGTGTGTGTGTGAATGTGGGTGAGTAGGTGTGTGTGTGCGTCTGTGTGTGTGTGTGTGTGTGTGTGATTGTGTGTGTGACTTCCAAGCCTGACAATTTCAGCGTGCATGTGTGTATGTGTATGTATGTGAATGTGTGTGTGTGTGTATGTGTGAGTGCATCAGTTATTTCCAAGCTTGAGAATTTCAGTGTGCAGATGTGTCAGTTTGGGTTGTACTTATTCCCCGAGATGGTGTTTCTTGCCCTGGAAATTAGTGAAAGCGCCACTCAAGCATGACCTACCTTCCATCCCACATCATTTAGACACAGTAGGCACAGACTCTGCCCAGCCAGCCAGCCAGCCAGCACTAGAACTCCATTCAGTGGAGGAAGAGAAAAAACACATATGAAATGAATGTAAACACGGAATATGAATCTCTTCTTCAGCCGAGTAGAGATGTATATAAGATAAATATGCATGTGGACTTTATTTTTTCACTTGCTGTCTCTCTCTCTCTCTCTCTCTCTCTCTCTCTCTCTCTCACACACACACACACAAACTGGAACTTCAAATGAAAAACCTCTGTAGGATGAAGCACGAGCCGCAAAGTGAAACTTCAGACAATGCCTACAGAAGAGAAGGATGGGCTGAATAAACGAGTGCGTCACGGGAATAGAAAAGGTGAGGGCCGTTTGATGTTTCCCCTACTCTCCATCTCCCTCCCTCTCCATCTCTCTATATCTCTCTCTCTCTCTCTCTCTCTCCATCTCCCTCCCTCTCTCTCTCTCTCTCTCTCTCTCTCTCTCTCTCTATCTCTCTCTCTTCATCTGTGTGACGGCTGTCTTTTGGTATGAATGAGTGTCCCTCCTGTGAACTCGGCGTCTCAACAGATATCCCAGAGAGACCAGAGCAGATAAAAACACACAGAAGTGGTTGTGCCCTGCCTCTGCCTCCTCTCCATTTGGTTTAGAATGCTTCTAAAGCAGCAGCGCTTTAACTAAGATTGGTGACCTATAGCGTACTCTGACAGGCTGTGACAGGGGTGGTGATGGGGGGGTCGGGCTTTGTCAAGAAACTCATTTAGACGTTGATCTTGAACAGTGCTGCTCTGTAATGCAAATAGTGTTTTTCTTTTGTATGTGTGGATGTTTTGTAGTTTCCTTCACAGTGTGTAAAGGAAGTTTGCATCATCTATATATTCTCCAAGTAAGAATCACTGCAATTGGATGCCAAGTGGATATTGATTGTTTTTTGTACTGAAGGGACAGTGGTCTGTCTTATATGCACATTGTTTTTGCCAGTGCCTACAAACACAGTAGAGGTCAAACAAAGACATTTTGGAGGTCAACCAAAACCCAAACCGCCCATTTAAGGGTGGACTTGTCAGTGCACAAAGCAAACAGTGAGTTGACTCAAACATGGATTGAAAAAGAGTTGTCTTGACAAGAGATATAAGAAACAGCAGGATGACTTTTCACCTTGAAATATAGTTTATGTGAGAATTGACACTAAAAATAGAACATGAATATGTATATGAGATAAATTAAAGTGGGAATTACTGCATGAGTCATTTTTCTGTTGCATCTAATTTGTGCAGGTGTTTTTGTATGTGAATGATATGCAGATTCATTCCTTTGCCCTTGCGAGGCAGACATGAACTTCTTTGTGGGCTGCGCCTCTGATCTTATGTGGGGCACCACATGCCCTCTGAACATGTGGACGTCTCCCCACCCCGGTGACGAGGCGGCTGGTTGCCGTGGCAGCACTTCCATCCCTTTTTCCTGCCATCCTGCTTTCTGTGACTTAAGCTGTGCCAGGGCCGGCAGCCACCGGGCGATCCCCGGGGTCACCACTCCATGTGCCAATGTGCTTCCCCCTCTCAGTTACGCCCACGCCCCCACCCCCGGCCCACACACACACAAACACACACCCACCCACACACACCCTTTAAGTTTCTTCCCCTCACGTCATCACTTCACCTGCTTTCTCTCTGTTTTTTTCTTTGTTTGTTTGTTCATTTTCTTTTACTCATATTTTCCCCATTCATAACAATTTATTTATGTGTTAGCCATTAACATGAAACTATTATAGGTCTGTGTTAAGCAAAACTAATATAATTCTATATATAACTCTACAACTGGGAAACCTGTTCTAAAGTGGAAACTTGCTTGATAATAATGAGTACACTTCAAACAGTAACACCTACATAGTATAGCATTACTGATCCAGCATAGGTTCCCTGTTCTAAAGTCAAGGTTTACTGTCCCTATACTAGGACTGAAAATACCCACTATGACTAGAGCTCATAGCAATAAAGACTCATTCACCTATTCCTAACAGGTTACCTGTTCTAAAGTGAAGTTTGAGAGTTATCTAATGCAAAAAGGATTAAATCAATTATGTAGGCCTTTGAAATGTTTATTTTGAGAACATTTTACGAGACACAATTTATCTGAACATACTTGTGTCCGAAATACCCTTCCACACCCTCCTAACGTAACCATCTTGTATTTCCACAAGACTAGACCTCTTCCAGATGTCTTTGTCTAGTAACGTCACAAGATGGACTGCTTGGTGACGTCAACTACTGCATAAAAGATTCATAAAACACAACCACAGCCGTTTACTTTGCCGATATAATATAGGCAGGCAGAATTTTAACACTTCCAAAAAACACTGCACATTTAATCATCCAAAGCATTATGCACTGCCAATTTAAACCAAACTGTTAATTTACACCTCTATAAACACTTCCCTATAGAGGCTTTTTCCATGGCCTTAGGACTACATTAGGCTCTGATTGAGATCTCTGTTTCCTGAGAACACAAGGTGATTAATTTGTGAAGTGAACAACACTCAAGAATTTTCAAACAAAGACAACGCATATCCTAGTACTGAGTCAAAATGGGGAGCAAATAACGGCTAGGTTTAAGATCTCCATGGACCTTTTGGTGTCTGGTGTTACACGACTGGAACACCTCTCGGCAAAACCAAGCAATGTTTCTACTGCTAGATCAAATTCCAGTGTGCTGTAGGTCTTTGGGTCGGGTCGGGTCTTAGTTCGGCAACCTTCCCAAAGGATTTATGAACTTGCCGATAGCGTTGTATCACCTCTTGTGGACCTATGACTTTGAAGAAAATGGGAAACATACATACATGGTCATGATGGCTTCCATCAAACTTTAGTACTATAAATGTACACAAAAAGGCACTGCAATTTCTTAAACAATTTCTAAGCTGAAACTGTAATGTCAGGAGGTAATTCAATTAAATTATGCAATGCTCCCCAAATTCACTTCCATAATACTAAAATGGCCACAATATATAAATAGTTACCACTTGTATGATGGGGAAGGTGAGACTTCTTTGTCCTGTAGTGTTTTGTCTTCTTCTTTGATGTGAAGACAAGAGAGAGGTCTGCCTCACTGAAACTTGCTGAAGATGAACGACCACACACGTCATCATGGCCTTCAGCTTCTTTCATTTCATTCAAAGATGATGGAACAAACCATCAAGAATGACTCTTTCAGAACCGCATGCATTGGTATTTGTGTTTTGAGTAGCTTAAACATACATTTCATTTTGTCCAACCGGGCCAAAAGGGATTACTTTTTTAAGCCTATATATTTTTATTGTTTTTATTTTGTTACCTGTAATGATGTATGGTATTTCAGCTGTGTTGGATTTCAGCACCCTCTCATCTGCTCAACAATGCTGTTGTTTGTTTAGAAACAAATAAATGCATTAGCATTCTTCTGGAGTAATGTACACTATTGTAGCATTAACTATGCCATGCATACAAGCAAAGCAGGGGCTAATTATTTGTAGCAGCAGGAGCCAGGTGTTACAGGTTTCTAAAAACCTCTAAAATTGGCACTCACAAAATGCAAATGTGATGGAAGAGGGGTCTGTGTTACACTGAAACACTGTTAATGCATTTGTTTGTCCAAAACACTGTTAATGCATTTGTTTATTCCTGAATGAGCAACATTTAAGTTTTGTGACAATAATTACAATCCCCTTCAAAATGTATTTACCTAACTCCAGTCTTTGTCCTACAAGTTGTTTGCTGCAGGAAATCTTGTTCTTTTTCCAGCTCATTTTCATAGTTATCATGTTATTTTCTCCTGAAGGGATTCCATCCTCAGGGTCAACGACACCAAACCTATAAATAAGGAGACAGGTGAGTCGACAGGAGCAAGGCGGCGAACTCTGACCTCTAACAGACATCTACGCTAACTCAGACCAAACGTTACCTCTGATTGGATGAACACTGGATGAACTTTTCGCTTCACGCTTCAGTCATGAAGTCTAAGAGAGTCAAATTGCTGGAGGGAAATGAATACATTTTTACAAAATGTACTGCAGCCGCAACTCTTGGGTCTGGGCTGGTGCTGGGAGTCAGAGAGAAGAAGACCTGTCTTGAGGGTTGTACAAAGTCATTCAACGCAGCAATTCATGCCTATAGTACAGAAGAACATCTGGCCTGGAGCCATTGTTATTTCAGATGGATGGAGGGCCTATCAGTGCCTTAAGGATGCTGGCTACAATCATATGCCAGTCAACCATGATGAGTTTTTTGTTGACCCTGATACAGGAGCACATACTCAAAATACGAGAGATTCTGGGGGGTATGCAACGCTTCTATACGGAGACTAAGAGGAAACAGGACTGAGAACATGCTGAAAGATCATCTAGATGATCTAGATTGAATAAACTTTCTGGCGGGGAATGAGACATAGAGATGGCCCTCTGGGGATGCTCTTCCATTATATAAAAAATACCCTTTGTGAAGAGCCCATGAAGTATGTCGGTGACACAAACAAGTTTTCCTCTATTTTTCACAAGTGATACCTGCCAAGAACTGATGGAGGATTAAGGTATTAAAGAGAGACCTCTGTCCTGTGTAAACATTGCTTGAGGTGATTTTTGAAAGTTCGCGTTGCTGTAGCTCCATGTCATAATGATGTAGATACACTATTATCAGCTTATGTTCTTTTGAAGAATTGAACCATTTGCAATACTGTTGTCATACTTAAACGTAGCAAACGTTAAATATTGACCACACAAATTGCTGTTTGTGTTTATTCTTTTAATATGTTTAAATTTCGAAAATGGTTGAAAATGGTTCAATGGTTCATGTCACCAACAAGACCATCGTCTGGTGTCACAAGACACACATCCTTCAGAGACTGATGAAGGTTTAAGGCTCGTGAAGTTACTTTGGATGAATTTGGAAGGGTACTTCTGATGCATTAATGTTCAGAGAAATTGTGTCTGCTCAACAGTATTTTGAAATAAAGATTTCATAATCATACATACTTGATTTAATCTTTTTAACATTGGGAACACTAAAACACTACCCGTTGCTACTTTAGAACAGGTGTCAGTGTCTTCATTGCCCATGGATCGTAGTTATAGTAGGCCATTTTCCTCTTTCTTATTTTAAGAAAAGCAAGCCTTGACTTAAGAACAGGGAACCTATGCTGGATAAGTAATGATATATTGGCGGTGATAGAATCTTAATGAGCACGCCAAAGTTGAAGAAGGGACCGGAGGACGCAGTCAGGATTCTGTAGTTTATTTCAGCGTGGAGACCCCCTCTCAGCTGGTGCTCAGAGAATGGCCTACCTGATTGTAGAATATGTTGGTATTTATGCCATGCAGTCAGGTAGAATACAGGAGGGGAGGGGGTGACCACAACCTATTGTTGTGGTCAGGGAAGGGAGACAGTTGGGTGTAGGGGTTCACCTATGGGCGGAGGGGGGCGATAACAGAGGCCAAAGGGTGATAGCAGGAAAGAGGATATCTGGGGGGGAGGGGTTCACATGCTAATTGTTCAGGTCTCAGTGAGACAGACAGAGTACACATCCAAGGGTATGAGTTACAGATACAAATGATACAAAATAACAGTAGAATAGCTATTTTGCGGTTCCATCAGTCCCCCATATGAGCATTTCTATGCAAACACAAGCACCATCCAACAACCAAATCAGAACCGGAAAACATTAATGCGGTTCCATCAGCGGTATTACTGTTTGATGTGTGCTCATTGTTATCAAGGACTGTTTAGGTTGTGATGAAGTTTTCCATTTTTTTTTACTATTCTGACACTACAAGTAACATCTTCAGACAGTATATTAGAAGGCTATAAACTTTTATTTTGATTTTTACTACATATCAGTAAGTATAGATTGAGACTAACTAGTTTGTTACATTTATTTATATATATTTATACTTATATATATTTATAAATTGGTGAATACAGGTGTAATAACGATGATTGATCGTGATTAACACAGACCTTATTGGTCACTAATACTGCCATATATCAGTTACACGTTAATGGCTAACACACAGTTCTCTCTCTCTCTCTCTCTCTCTCTCTTTGTCTCTCTATCTAGCTCTCTTGTGGTCATTGCATTGTTGACGGTGCCTCTACTGTACGCTCTCTGTCAGTCTCTATCATTAGCATTAATAAATATTAGTGCTGTCAGTTTAACGCGTTATTAACGGCGTTAACGCAAACCCATTTTATCGCGAGATTAACGCGAGTTTTTTTTTTTTTTTTTTTTAAGATTAACATTCTTTTTTGCCTCGCAAACTGTGTAGTAGGCTAACGTTACGGTTTGAGTGAATGGTGAGCGCGATACGGCGAAATGGATGATAAAAAGCTTCTGAATGTTAAGTTTACTTTTAAAAGTTGTGTTGTGCAAAAGAAGCAAGCTTCACAAGCTTCACCTAACTGTTACAGTTCATTGTTTCTGAAATAAGAGGCCTGACTGCTATGTTCCCAGAAAACTTGAAAAAAATGTAATATTAGGCCATGGTTTAACTGCACTATTGGCATGTGCACTTTATAATTTTATTTTGTACCGCCCTGTTTGGCAATGTTGGTTTTCAATAAAATAAACATTTGCATAAAGCAAGCCAATCCACTTTTCCATGTTGATAAGGGCATTAAAATAAAAAAAAGTAAATGATGGAAAAAATAAATAAACAAAGGGACATTTAGAATAGATAAAAAATTGCGATTAATCGCGATTAATTTTGAGTTAACTATGACATAAATGCGATTAATCGCGATTAAATATTTTAATCGTTTGACAGCACTAATAAATATACAGCATCCTCTACCCTTAATGTTTTTAAATGTCAGCTAAAAGGAAAAGAAGAGAACGTGTATCCGAGTCTGAGAAGTGAGTAGAGTCATGCATGCATGAGTATACAGTCTTGTTTTACCCATTCTCACAGTTGTAATAAAAACCCACACTACAGCCATGAAATCTATGTTTACAGTCATGCATTGCAGGGTTTTCTATTACTACATCGCAATAAGAATGACTGATTCTCCTTCAGGCATTCTTGCGTGCATTCCTGCGCATGCCCGCGTTCTTGCTTGCTTGCCACTTGACATGCGAGTCACTTTTTTATGAGCTTGTCTGTTTTATGTAAATCGGAGAATCTCCGTGTCCCTTGATACACTTGCCACTGCACATTATTTAAAGTCACATCCGTGAAGGGTATTTATGACACTTTTAGAGGTTCATCTTTAAAAAAAAAAAAAAACAGGAAAAGATATAATTGAACAAATAAATAAATATTACTCAGTGGTGAAACTCATACATTGACATTTCACTCTTGTCCCGGCGTGGTGCGAGGGTCTCGCCTGGAATGCTAAGCAGGTGTGACACGGCGCGGTGATTGTAAATAATTTGGCACTGCTCGGAGGGGTCAGTGGACCGCGTGCGCGGGCGGCCGGCAATCACTCTCCGCATCAGCCCCTTCTGCTGCTCCAGCTGGCAGAGCCTGCGCCTGCTACACTGCCTCGCTTCCCACCCTACTGCTGGACAGGTGTCACCACCACTCCCCCTTCCCTCTTTCTCTCTCTCTCTCTCCCTCTCTCCCTCTCTCCCTGTCTCTCTCTCTCTCTCTCTATCGCTCTATATGTCTCTCTGTCTGTCTGTGGGTGTTACTGTACTCCATCATCTCTCACCCACTACATCCTCTTCACTGTCACCACACACGCACAAACACAGACACGTACGCACGCATACATGCACACAGTACACAGCCACAGACAAAGACACACACTCAGACACACGGACAGACACACTATGGCAGGAACACTTCCCGTGTTTCCAGAAAGCCGTCTGATGGTGGCAGGGGAGGCGGCGGCTGGTCGGCCGGGAATTGGAGGACATGAGTGATTACAGGATTACGTGATGGGTCGAGCGGGCGGCCGAGACGCCCCGGCACACTGAAAAGTGAAGCCGTAACTGGAATAGAAGAGCCATAAATCAATGCATTAAAGGAAGCCCGATCTTTGGCCACGACGCCTCTGGCTGCCCGGGAGATGCTGTGCCACAGAGAAGGAGCCGGGGGAGACTTGAGTGGGCAGATAGAGTTACTCTTGCCAAGGCAACGGCACGACCTGCTGCTACTCCGCTAATGTACCCTTAGCTGAACTCCAAAAGAAAAGTTCCAGCCTGGCATTAGGCAATTAAGTTTGAGACTCCTCGCAGTAAATTCCATCAAGCTAATCCAATGAATGACACTATAAAGTGGTCTAATTTCATACTGAGGCGCATTTTAATTCTAGTTTACTGGCATACTTTGATGAAATGTGATGGTGGGTGAGGGGGTAGGGGAGGAAAAAGGAATAAAAAAAGAACCATACATTAGTGAGACCTTGCAATAAAAATGCCCTCAAGACCAGCCTGGTCACTGAACCTCAGTGTTAATTAAAACAAAAAAAAAAGTTGATCACTTCAGCGCTTTATGATTAATTGCCTCATGTTGTGAGCGGGCCCCACTAACAGTGATGAGTCTTGCGGAGGAGTTGAACGCCATTCATCAAGACCTCGAGGTCAAGAACAAAACAGCGGTCTGGCGCTAACATTGTGCTTCTTAATTATATCTCCCGCCAGCTCTTCTCCTTGCTTCCTATCCATCTCTCTCTGTCATTTTTCATTGTCCCACTCTCGCTTACCTTTCTGCTGCTCTGATTCCCTTGCTCTGATTTTGATAAATATGCTTTTAATGTGCCGATAACTCCTGGCTACTGAGGTCGATGGTAGTGTGAACGAGTCTAGAGTACCAAAGCTCTTGACTGTTTACTAGGTCATTCTCCATCTAGGCACTTACCTGATTTGGCCAATTTGCCACTTTTTGAAGCATGTTTTTATAGGCAGCCAGTACCGGTATCATCTTCTATCAATTTATTTGCATGCTATGTATTCAGGGGAAGGACAGATGCACACCTGCCATTACAACTAGTCACCTAGGCTATGCGGTACGCATGTCTGTGGTTGGACCACCCAGCGAAATTGTAGAAAAAACAGGACATCACCAACTATATCGCCAGAAGACAGTCAGCATGCTAGTAGGCTTTTGATCAGTGCTAACTGTGCTGTTGTTGGTGTTCGTAAGGATTTTGCGTTAGCCTTTTCAGTAGATTGCTTACTGCTGCTAAAATTCCTTACTGCTCCTTTAACTCACAACTCAGATTTTTTTTTTTTTTTACAAAAACCTCTCTGGCTCTTGGGGTGGGGTTAAATGTATAGTTCAAGGTCAAAGGTCAAATCGAGCTAGGAATAATGTAAATGGCATTATACACTCCCACACGCACACACAAACAAACACAAAAAAATCACACACTAGCCTGCATGACCCCTATGTGCATATACACTCTGACATTTTTAATCCGAAGCTAAATTTAAATGTGAGAGTAAAACATCCTCTGATAGCATCATGTCCCTAGAGCTGCCTGTGCCCCCCGCAGAGGTTCTGTATTCAGCCACAGCTACAGCAACAATGGATAATGCAGTACATTCTGCAGCAAATTGGTGTTGCACTACTTTAGACATCCAAAACCAAAGTTTGTTTGAGTGGTAAATTGCAGTACAGTTGCAGTACAACCTTTTTTCATGATTAAAAAGTCGAGTTAAACAACCGCATGTGATAATTTACAAGAACAGTTATTTATGTACATCAGAGTAGTGACTCCACTTTCTTGGTGGGCATCTGCCAAAAGAAACAAGTGACCACAAAGAGATTGGTTTTACAGGCATTTTTAACACTGACTCATACTAGACTAGACACAGAAAAGCCACCTAAAATTCCATCTTCCAAACACATTAATCTTATCTGTCAAGGTTTGTTTAATTTAATGGTATTTTTTCATCTGTCCATTGTGTGAGGAGTTACACCTGCATACAAAATAAATAATGCAATGGGAATGGTCTTTCTTATGTTGGCATATGACACTGGGAGCATATGGAAAAATGCATTTAGCTTTGAATGGTGGGAATATCATTGAGCAAAGCCGGCACCAGCTGACACCTTAATGATGAGATACCTTCCAGATAGGGAATGCTTTCTGAATCTCTGTCGGAGCGTGACAATAACCTTTAGCGGTACACTTTACACACATTATTCCAAGGGACAGATTGTCTATAGGGCGTTTTGCCATCATAACTCATCTGGGAAGAAAGGACACTGGCTCTGTTTATCACACACATGCACACACACACACACACACACACACACACACACACACACACACACACACACACACACACACACACACACACACACACATTCAGAAATAAAGAAACAAGCAGGCACACACTCACACACAGGTGACATTAAAATGCTTTTGCACGTGTGGTATACAAATGTACCATCAGTCTTAAAACCTCTGAAGATAAGAGATCAGAAAGGGAGTTCGTACAGCTCAATCCCTTTGGTGCTCTGACAAGAACGCTTCTTTTGCTTGAGATAAAGGTCACGTGAGCGATGCACAGACGTTCCACTGCAAGGTCGTGTCCGCTGTTTAAGACCCGTTGTGCGAGACATCTGCTAGAACTTAGAAAACAGCCCCTGAGGGCGACACTAAGGTCACATCCCTCCTTTTCCTCTCATGATGAGGGAGGTCCGTGAGGTCAAGTGGTCACGTGGGGAGGGCCCGATAAATCCGGCACCGGGTCATCCAGGTAGCTCGGCCGATGTTTATGAACACATGGCCGGTACACAATAACAGGGTCCGCAGTGAGCTCATGAATTTAAGATTCGTTCAGTGCCCAGGGAGAGGGAGGCTTAAGAGCTTTTTAAATCAGCATCCCTAACTCCATCACGACTCTCCAAGGAACACGGCTCTGCACTTTGTTTTGTTCTAGAGCCCGTGTGAGAGTGGCCGAGGTCCAGTTGCCTCTCTTCCCAGATCATTTCTTATCTCCTAAGTCATTTCTGGTCAGTGTCTCTATGTATCAAACTGCTGTATCCGAGGAGTAGAGCGAAGGCTTAGCATGGTGGGTCAGGGGAGTGTTCAACCCGGCCGCGCAACAAGCTGGATGTGTGATGGACCAGGGAGGGTTCCAGAGGGCTGCTGTTCCAGAGTTCTGAAGAGGACATGAGGAGCGGTGATGGGAGAAAGCAGTGGGTTGTCTGCGATGGGATTAGGGGAACACTCAAGAGGGGCAGGTAGCATGCGGTGGTTTATGCATGGGCAGTGTATGGGAAGAGTGCTCAGAGACTATGTGTGTGTGTGTGTGTGTGTGGGTGTGTGTGTGTGTGTGTGTGTGAGTGTGTGAGCGTGCGCGTGTGTCAGAGGTGTAAAAAGTACTGAAATGTTGTACTGAAGTAAAAGTATGATTACTTTGATGAAATTTTACTTAAGTACAAGTAAAATTACCCATTTAAAAATCTACTCAAGTAAAAGTAAAAAGTAGTTCAGTTACTTAGTTACTTTCAACAACTTGATGGGGGCCGCTCCTATAGTGCAAAAAAGGACAAGGGGTCATAAATCCAATGCAAAAAATTGTTATTTTTAATTAAAGAAGAAGTGCAATGACATTAAACATGTCAAACATTAAACATGTCAACACAACATTTAAAGGGGACATATTATGAAAATTCCACTTTTTTAGTGCTTCTACACGTTAATTTGGGTATCTGGCATGTCTACCGACCCAAAAACTCTGGAAAAAAAACAACTCCCACGATTTGTTATGGTTCTTGTACGTCAGAAACGTTATGCTTGAGTGACTGCCAATGAGCTTCCTTAACAGTCTCTCGTCACAATGATATGGGCGTCTCTCTTACATGGCCTTGGCCCGCCCCCCCCCATCTCATCCCCCAGCCCCCCCCCTACACTCACTTAGGATATTTGCCAAAGCATTTCACTTCATTTTTGAAAACTTTGGATACACTTGGGAAAGCTAGCTATCAGCATGGAGCAAATTAAGCCCTCAAGATGCGCTGTGGTCGGCTGCACAAATCAGCACAGATCTGTACATAATGTCCGAGCCTCAGAAGAGACAAGAGTGAAATGGATTGAATTCATATTTAATGGTAATGTTCCGGAAAGAATTGGCAAAAGTCTGGTGGTGTGCGCAAGCCATTTTGAATTGGACTGTTTTACCAATCTGGGCCAATATAACGCTGGACTGGCAACAAGATTGACCTTGCAAGCAGGATCGGTACCATCTATTTGTCGCAGTACAGACGAGGGAATTGTAAGTATCTTTAAAAAAAATATATTTTGACCGTTCAGTCAATAGTGTGGGCGGTTAGCGACGTTGCCAATGTTAGAGGGCTTGGGGGATGTTAGATAGCATTGTTGCGTTTTGGGGAAATGTGTACTTGGGGAACTGTATATAGCTCTTGCAGTTTATTATTATGTATTATTATACGGATCAATAATATAATATAATATATTATATTGATTTATATATTATGGATTGATTTCATATATGAAAGCAATCTTCCTGCAAGAGTTGGCAAATATCTGTTAGTGTGCGCTAACCACTTTGAATTGGACTGTTTAGTCAACCTGGGCCAATATAACGCTGGACTCGCTGGAAGGTTGATATTGAAAGGGGGGTCGGTGCCATCTATCCGTCGCAGAACTGAAGACAAGGGAATGTAAGTATTTTTGTTTTTAAATAATTCTGGTATTTGCTTCTTTTAGACATGTTGTGTGGTGGTTAGCGACGTTAGCATGTTGTAGGGGGACTAATTCAAACAGCGATTTATCAACCGTGTTATTTTAGTGGTGGTTATTTGATACAATCGTGAATAAGTGCTGTGTCTTATCAAAACTAATCTCCTGAGCAAGCAAGAGTGCCAATATGGGCTAACGAGTTGTAGCTAAAAACCCATATAAAAGAGCTATACAGCTCGCTAGCTATTAGCACTCTAGCTTGCTCAGGAGAGTTTAGCAGAGAGAAGACACCGCAATTATTCACGATTGTATCAATTGTACATCTAGGTTTCTTTGGCGTCTGTTGTCACATCCAACAGCACAACATATCCCGGGCATTTTGAACTTTCTGTGGGTTGTGGCCGTAAACAGCTCGCTAGCTATTAGCACTGTAGATTGCTCAAGAGAGTATCATAGCTAAGATAATCCATGAATTGAGGAATTCATGCAGCCATTAACGGCGCCTTGGCTGTTCACGAACACCCTCCTCCTTCTCAAACGCCAAAGCTAAAGCAAGTAAATGCATTTTATTCGCCATAGTAGCTAGCTAATAATAGTAGTTGATAACCAACGGATAATAATGTATCGCTAAAATGTATGATTTCCGTTGATAAGGTTAGAGAATTCTCGCACTAAAAAGGCGCTGAAGGCAGTGCTTTTTTCTAATTAAAAAGAAGTCAGGCGTGAACACGGCTGTTCCATGCTTACATGAACAGCAGTTAGTTTGAATGTAATTTTGCTAAGATACACTTTTTTTGTGGTGTGTTTTTATGCAGCTAGTGTGTGAGACCTCGGAGCCAGCTTGTGTATAGCAATCCCTAAGGATTTTTACAATGACGGGCGTCATTCATAAACGACTTGATACAGCTTAGACTCACCTGCAGTTACCAAAACAGTTTGTCACTGTGGGGCATTTGAGGGTTTTGTGTATAGTACAGCACAAGTTAAAAATACTCTTCACTGTATGATTATTTCATAATGATTTATGAGAAAAATGCCGGGTTGGTAGTATGCCAATGTTATTGTACCTACTCTTCTGTGTTGTGAAACTGATATTAGGTGTAATGGAATACAACATTTCTTCAAATGCTAGTGATGTATTTGCTTTTAGTTCATGTTGTATGCATGGCAGTGCAAAGATAATGACATTTTAATTTGTTTAGCTTTTATTTACAGTATGGAGTATTTTCCTTTTACTACATTCAGGAAAAAAAACATGCATAACATTGCTTTTGTTCTTTAGGAAGAACATCTGGACATTGTCCTAGGCTACATCATGAGGCCTGTCAGACAGATCCTCCAAAGATGCATATCTGGAGCACCAGCAGAAGGGCAGGACCACTCGGATTTTTTGCCCCAGAAAGCCCCAAAACCAGCTAACAAAGCTTCTGTACGCCAAAGACCTGTATCGTCTGAGCAAAGTTTACATTGTATTGAGAGAATAAATGGTGACACACATCTGTTGAGTCTTTCTTTGTAAACAGTATGGCTACTGATGGCACAACCAATGTTTTTATTATAATTTTTTTTATTTTTTATTATTACCCATGTACTAGCCAGTACATTTAATAACTATGCTTAAAAAGTCTATAGACACAGTTTTGGTATGTAACATGTCAACAGGTACAAGGCTCGAATGATTAACCATGCATGCATGTTGGTTGGTTTGGAAGCTGCAGTAGTCTTCTTGTTACCTTGAATATTGAAAGTGTAAGTATCATGGAGTATAAAACAGAAGATGACTGCATAATTGCAATGCCATTCGCAAAGAATTCTACTTGTGGTATCTTCCTGCAGCATACATTCTCAGGCTCTGTAGGCATTTGCTCACACTTGGCACAAATACACCTGTATAGATAAAGAGTTTTAAAAAGTGACAACATTGCAGGTAAAGTGTATTTGAATGTTGTGTTACAGTTACAGACATAAGTCGACAAATACAACAATGTAATGAGAAAACAAGGTTTGAATGAGGTAAATACGTTATGTTCTACACCTGCTTGGTCCATTACCGTTTTCAGATAATATTTTACTTTACAGCTGGAGCTTAACTCGTGTATTTTGCTATGCACCACTTGAAAATAATTATTAAACAGGATACATACAAATTCAAACAGTCCAGCCATCAAAAGCAAGCTCCCACATGGTAGATAGCTAGCTATCCTCCAAGCCATCTGGTTGAATTATTGAAAAATTGTATTCTGACAGAACACTGAAGAGAAGGGTGTATTTGTTTGGCTGTTGCTCGTGTAGCAGGCATAATGGCGTTCCCATTACCTGCATTTATATAAACACTTTTCACAAACAGTAACTTCCATAAACACACTGTATTTGTTACATACTCGTACATGCACACACTATTTACTAGCATTGCGATGCTCTCGACACCGACAACAGACCATATTTCCTTAGCCAAAGTAAAAAATAAAAAAACAAATGTAGAATTGACAAAATGTACTTACCATTCAGAAACGGTCTGTTGTACCCTAAATTCTTGAACTTGTTTGGGAGCCTCTTCTTGTTCAGGGTCTGAACAATCTACGTCTCTATCTCGTTTCCAGTTGCCATATTTTTCGTTTCAAACGTTTCAAAGAGTAGCCCAAAACCGCGGAGGAGGGGGAGGGGGAGGGGGGAGGGGTTAGCTGGCTCATTAGCATAGGAGCTCAAAACAGCTTGTTTGAGAGAAGGGTAAAAGGGTACAGTTTATAATGATCCTTGTGGTATTTTGACCAAACTATGTGACAGACATTTCATTAAGACCCCAAAGAACCATATCAACCTGTGGTAAAATGGGCATACGATGGGTCCTTTAAGAACTTTTGGGAGGACATGTCAAGACATGAACCACATGACAGCTAAAATAAAAAGTTAAAATACCGCTGCCGCTGCCCCATTGTAAACTTTGGTTACTTTACTTGTGTCCACCTTTAGAGCATTAGTCTAGAAATGGCTCGCAGGCGGCCGAGGCAGGTAGGCCAGTATTGAGTTTCAGGGACAGTTTTTTGATATTCTGAAAGGCGTTCAGCAGATCCATATTGACTGAGACACAGGCTAGGTACCCTTCTAACTCCCCTGTACCTTCTGACCTTCTGGACTTCATCGAGGAAAATAAATCATCTTCATCTGATGAATGTTGTCCAACTTGCTCCAGCCTCCAACATCCAGTCAAGGTGTTGTCTGACATAGACTAGACCTGTAGAATGACAAACAACATTTCTGACAATTAAGTATTGAGCTGCCATCAAGAGTGCATCATAGCACAGAAATAGCTATAAATAGCTACTTGAGATGACAGACCTTGCTACAGTATACAGAATTATAGCATTATTTTCTATTTCTACATGCATCACAATTCATAATCCTCAATTCTTGTTAACCGAGACCACTGAGCATGAACATGAAAGACGTGCACGTTGCAAAGCCACCGCGTATCGTTATCAATATCTGACTAAACATCGTGATAAATTCCAGATAACGACATACACATTGACTTGTCCAACTGTCTGACAACGATGGTGTGCGCATTCACATTGTTCTGTTTCAAGGCATGGGAAGCAGCCAAATGATTAGCCTAATATCACATTTATGTGGTGTATTTAATTGCTGATGACTGATCTGCAGTTTTTAACACAATAAGAGAGACTAAATAAATAAATAATAATGCTATGACCTGAAACGAATGGAAGACAGGAATACAATTATTATTAGTCTATTGGATGACGGCTGTCGACGTTAACATACTCAGGGCGGTTGCAAGTGCTAGCCAAAATTAGGCTACTACACTGCAAAAACTGCTTTTCTAACCTAGGGTTATTATTCTTATATTAAGATGAAAAAATCTAGTTGGTCTTGTTTTAAGCAAAATTGGACTTACCTAGTGTTGTCTTGATAAGGTTATTTTTACCTATTTCAAGCAAATATTACTTGCGCTGCCTTGATAAGCACATTTGAACTTAATTTGAGTTCTTTAACACTAGATATGAGCACTTTATCTTAAAAGAATCCATTTCAAGTGTGGTAGTCTTATTTTAAGCAATAGTGTCAAGTTGAAAACGTCTCATTTCAAGCAGAAATTCACTTGTTATTTTCTTATTGCATTAAAGGTCATAATTCAAGTTATTTTTAACTAGAAATGAGTTTTAACAACCACTTAATTGCATTAAGTAGTAAACGTGACCTAAATCACTTAAAAAACACAGTCAAATATACTTGCGATACTTGTGGATTACCACTGATCACAAGATGCTCAGTCAGAAATGTTGTCATAAACCACAAGTTTTCCTCAAACTCGGTGGCAGGATCGAATTCACTCGAACGCACCCAACTCAAATGTCGCTTGAGCTGCATGCCAGTGATGTGAACTGAAGCAAGTACAAGAGCTGTGCCTTTCGACTTCAAAAGCTAAAGGTAAGTTAACATAATTTAACATCTGCCTACTTTGGTAATTCGTCAGCAATATTGAAAACAAAAATGTTTGTAAAAGACCAAGACTTCTGGTTGAAGTTATTAACTTGTTAGCAAACAAAGCTAGCACACTTGACGTCAGCTAAGACAGCTAACCTAGCACAATAATTCAATTGAAGCCATGTCGACTGAGCTAACGTCTCTCATATGTTTTAAACTAGTGCCAGGTAATACTATGTCAGAAAGTGTCCCTAGTAGTCTTGTCTGTAAAAAGTAAGCAAGTTCAGAGGATTCATTTAGTGTGAATGTCGGTGATCTAATAGCTAGTAGCTGCAGTTAGCTCTTAGCTAACTAGCTACTCTATAGGTTAAGGATCCCCCACCCTGAGTGAAGCTTCGACTTGAAGTTGAAGATTTTTTTCTTTCTGAAAGAGTAACAACCATTTTCTTTAAATTACAGATGGAGCAATTGGACAAGACAACACAGTCGCTTCTGGAAGGTAAGTCTATGATAGTACATATGATAGAAGATGGTTAGATAAAGCCAAAGATTGTGGCTAGACTGGCTATGCATGGTTTCCCTAGAAGTGAATATAGTTAGTTAGCTGGCTGGCATGGAGTGGCAGTAAGAAATGTAATAACAAAAATAGTAATAAAAACTTAAAGCTGTGTAAGGGATAATGTACAGTGAGGTGGTCATTATCGCGGCATAGCCGATATGCTACTACACTTTTCCTTGAATCTCAGCAAACTGGTGGTTGTCACTGGAGGGTTCTAACACCACTACATTTGTCATTTGTACAAGTGACCCATTACATTGACTTGCAGCTTACTCAGTGCTCTTATGTATCCATAGTTTCAGGGTCATCATAAATATTGCACATTAACTTATACCACTTTGTTTGCAGCTGCACAGGCCATTGCCTTGTTGGAGGCGCTCCCAAAAATGTTCCCTTACCCAACCGCCCCTCCAAGAAAAGTCGGCAAGTGAGGCACTGTACCATGTTCTTGAGGTGGGTTTTAGTGTCAGTACATAATGCTTTCATTTGTGAACTTCATGTGTGTGGTTTAACTTCATTCTGCCCCCCTCCCCCAATTTGTTGCTTTCAGCCATCTGAGGACGCCAATGTCTTCTTGCGTAACTGATGACCTTGCCAAGGGACATGCTTCTGGAATCCCTCATGATACTGATGGGATGCTACTATGTGTTCCAGTTAACATATTCCAAGTGTATTGCTAGGCTATTGTCCATAATACAAACAGATTTTATTCACGAGAGTGACAAGACGACAACATATAAAAAGGTGCTTGCTGACTGTCAAGCATTCATCCAAACCTAGTCTGTCTCTCCCTCTCTCTTTGTCAACCTCCTACTGTATGTCACTCTTCTGTATGTCACTCCCCCCCCCCCCCCCCCCCCCCCCCCCCCCCCAACTCTTTCTCTATATGTCTGGAGGTCAGGACAGCACACAGTAACACAACGTCCAATGTATTTCCAGCTACATTTGTCAATGATTTGTTGTGTTGTTTGATGAATTCTGACTGTTTGATGTCTTGCTGAATTGTCATCGTTTATGTAGATGTCAATGTACCTTATGTCTGACAGTTTACTTAAATCATTATGTGTAATATGTAATTAAGTACATTTAAGCATTCTGATGCTTATTATTGTTCACTACTCTCAAATGGCTGTTATTGGTTTTCTTCATTAACAGGCTAATAAAACAGTGATAAATAATGTGTTGTGTCACGTTTCCTGATTTTAAGAGCTTGTGGTCTGATTTTAAGTAACTTCATGCTTAAGAAGTACTCCAGGTTTGGGTGATGACAGACTTCTTTGGAAGTTACTAGATAACTTGAAATCAGTGTTGTCAGTCTAAATTTCACTTTTATTATTGTGGTCCTATGTAAAAGCCTGAATTGTCTCTTATTTCAAGTACTAATGCCTCAGAAGTTCACTAGATTTGAGTGACATCAGGCTTATTTTGAGGTAACTACATGGTTTGAAATGAGTGGAATTAGTCTTATTTCAGGACATTCTGTGCTTGAATTGTCTTATTTCAAGTACTAATGCCTCAGAAGTTCACTAGATTTGAGTGACATCAGGCTTATTTTGAGGTAACTACATGGTTTGAAATGAGTGGAATTAGTCTTATTTCAGGACATTCTGTGCTTGAATTGTCTTATTTCAAGTACTAATGCCTCAGAAGTTCACTAGATTTGAGTGACATCAGGCTTATTTTAAGTAACTACATGGTTTGAAATGAGTGGAATTAGTCTTATTTCAGGACATTCTGTGCTTTTGGAGTAATTGTGAAGGCTGTCTTATTTTAAGAAATCTTAACAAGTCAAATTTGCTTAACGCACTGGCAGCCAAATTTGCTTGTTTTAAGCAAAATTATGCTTAAATATGTAATAATTTGTCTTAAATCTAGAGTGGCATTTTTTGCAGTGTACCTACTAGTGCCATGAAACGCATATTTTGCTTAATAGAGCAAAGCTAACTAAACGACAAAAACACTGTCTGAACTACTAATGGAAAGGGACAAATACTGTACTTACCAACACATGCTTGCGCAGATTTGAAGATGAATTTTTATAAGCAGAAAGTGGCGGATTAGGCACAGTTTACACAGCATATAGCTGTTGCCTCTTTTACATTGGAAGGCAAACTGCTTGCTAAGATGTGGCCACGGGTTTTCTTCATCTTCTTTAATTTCAACTGGCGGAAAGTTCGGTGCTTCAGCTTGTTGGTGGTCCGCAGCTTGTTGGTAGTCCGCACTATCATCTTCCACCATATCTAGCTCTCGTGACTCAGCACTGGCGCCTTGCATCGACTCCATCATCCACTCTATGCAGCATCCACCACTGCAGTGAGAATTGTCGTGCGCGATTCCCGCCTTGAACTATGTTTTTTTTTTTACTCAGTAACGGATGTAATTTCCAATGTAGCGAAGTACAATATTTTAGTCAAAATCTACTCAAGTAAAAGTAAAATTACCGATTTCAAAAACTACTTAAAAATTACAAAGTACAGAAAAAAACTACTCAATTACAGTAACGTGAGTAAATGTAATTCGTTACTTTACACCTCTGGCGTGTGTGTGTGTGTCTGCATTCGTGCGTGTGAGCGTGTGTGTGCGTGTGTGCGTGTGTGTGTTTGCGTGTGTGCGTATGTGCGCGCGTGTGTGTGTTTATGTACATGTGTGTGTGAAGGGGTTTGGGGATTGTTCAAGAGGGGAGGGTGGATCAGAGGAGTGTTCACATCACCCACTCATTACAGTCATTTCAATGACTCTATCTAGCTTTTTTACAGGCAACCTTTACATGTGCTACTGGGGCGATGGGGGGAACAGACTGAGAGCGCTGGGTCGTGGGAGTGTTCAAGATCACCTGGCAGCAAGCTGTGAGCTGAGTCAAGCGGTGTTCAAGAGGCCAGAGTCCGGGCCGTGTGCTAAGTTGTGGGGGAGTTTCTGAGATCACAGCCTGTTGAAGTGTGATGAAGTTCTCTATTTCCATTACATACATTATATATTCAGAGGGCAAACACCGGTGCAGTGTGCATTAGCGCGGTGGGGTCATTGTGGTGATGAAGAGGACAAAGCCAGGCTAGGCCTGATAGCCTAATGGGGTATAGGTCAGATATGTATGTGTTAGCATGTGCATATCTAGGGTTATGTCAGAGGTCTTTGCTAATGAGGACCAGCGCGTTGCCAGCCATAGGAGGGTTCAAGGAAGCAGCATGCAAGCTGTGTGGGCTGTGCCAGTAGGGAACTCAAAGATGGAAGGCAACCAAAGATGGCTGAGGCTGAGGGGGCGTTCCTGAGGGCAGGGCGCAAGCTGTCTGTGGGGTCTGGGGAGAGTGTGTGTCAGCCAGCAGCAAGAGACCAGTGATGGGCTTAGGGAGTTTTTCAAGAGTGCTTGAAGAGTTCACCGCTCAGTAGCCGCAGTGAATTGTGGGTGTGTTCGGGGTGACACGGTGTGAGCTGCATGTAGTGAGAAAAAACATTTTCTGGCTTCGCTCACTCAGAGTGCTTGTTGAGGTAATGTCTGGAACTCTTGGATTCCCGCCCAGTGCCTCTCCCTCAGCTGCCTGGCTGGATGAGCTGGAGGAGTGTGTGTGTGTGTGTGTGTGTGTGTGTGTGTGTGTGTGTGTGGGGGGGGTGTGTGTGTGTGTGTGATAGGCAGATGACCTGTGTGATGGGTCCTGCGAGATGGCAGCAAGCAGGCGGTCTATGATGGACTTGGAGAGTGTTCAAGCCTGCAGAGAGAGACACAGTGTGCTGCAGGGCCATAGGCCTGTCAGCAGGGACTAATGCATCAGCTCATATGTGATGGGTTTGAAGAGTGGTCAAGAAGGCAGGTGGTATACTCAGCAAGTGGGTTCCCCAGAGGGGGGGTCGGATTCAAGGGGGTTGGCAGTAGACTGGCAGGTCGTGTGGTTACTGCAAGCTTCTGGAGATCAGGCGCACGCCAGGGTGAGGTGGCAAAACTGGCTCTGGCACCAGCACTGAGAGGGGATCTCTGCCAGTGAGACGGTATGTGTGTGTGTGTGTGTGTGTGTGTGTGTGTGTGTGTGTGTGTGTGTGTGTGTGTGTGTGTGTGTGTGTGTGTGTGTGTGTGTGTGTGTGTGTGTGTGTGTGTCGGGAGACGAGCGATGATGGGTTTGAGAAGAAATGCAGATTGACACGCTGTCTCAGTACACGGCACCAGCAGGGGAGAATGGATGATGTGCCAGAGCGCTATGATGAATGCTACAGGAAGGGGGTTAAGCTTCACAGCAGCACCTCATCACTGGCGCTTACCGGTCCCTTAGAAGAACCAGCAGATCACTGACGGGGAAAAGGAACCCCTCACCCCTATGGAAAAAATTATCAAACGCACACACACACACACACACACACACACACACACACACACACACACACACACACACACACTCACACACACAGTCATTATTGATGGTGTGAAACTGAGCAGATGTGGACATTTTGGATGAGTTTCAAAGTGAGCTCTTAACTACCTAATGCCAGGAAAAGAGGATCAGGTCATTAGGCACTTAGGTCTGATTCAGAGGAGGATCAGTCATATTTATAACACTTTATGATAACTGGTCCAGATGACATTTCTGATCAGTCGTGCATTAAAAGTTAATCAAAAGCAAAATGATGTCATGCATGATTGGCTGGATTTCTATCCAAGCATCCAAGAAGGCTAAGAAAGGTTTAGTCAAGATCAGTCTAGACCTTAAAGAGATATAAGACATTTGTACATAATTCTCAATTTCAATCTGGAACTGTGAAATAAAGAAGGGAGGTTGTACTTTAATAAAGTTCAAGGTTAACTCTTATTTGTAAAATAACAGTAAAAGCAATGCCTCAAAATCTACTCATTAAAAAGTATACATCACACATATGCAGAAGTAAATGTAAGCACTTTTATGTGTAGTGAGTGACTGCTGCGCTGAGTGATTGCTCCGACTGAGCATCAGCAGGTTCTATTTTCTAAGGGAAAATTACTTACTAACCTTCTTGCCCTTGGCTTTAAATGAGAGTTGTCAGGTTTTCTATAGCTCTATTTAAGGAGTGGAAAGATTAACAAGGTGAGTGCCATTTGGAAAAGCTAACGATGAGATAGTGAAGAAGTGCGAAATGCTGTTTTCTCGATAATTCCCCTTGAACTGCTACATAATTAAACATTAAATTTGACCTCTTCGTACCTGTCTTCCAAAGCATCAATAGCTGCTCTTAACGCGTAGAAACACCAAAGGTCCTCTGTGATGAAGCACCAACCATTAGCCAAATGGTATGGAAAATCAGACTGAGAACAACAATGAGTGTTTGTCTGCCTTTAAAACTTATCACCAGCCAACTTCTGCCGTTGGGCTCTGCCGTCCTCAGCACTATTCCAACTCTCAAACCTGCTGTATAAGTAATGCAAACAAACAGAAGAGGGCCCTGAAAAACAAAACAATATGTTGAAATAATAAATAAATATGAGGGGTATATCTGGAGGCATTCCCAGGGAAGGGTGCATTTTTAAACAGGCTAAACAAGCAGGCAGCTATCCCTGCGGGTAGCCCGAGCCTGCCTCTGCTGGTCCACCAGGCGGCTGCTGAGGCGATGCCTAATTAATCCCTGCCCATCCCAAACACTGACGAACTTCAGCCCCACAAGCCCCATTCAAAAGACAATTGCAGATGCCCCTCTTCTCTCTCTATCTCTCTCTCCCTCTCTCTCTGTGTCTTTCTCTCACTCACACTGTGATTTTTCTCTCTCAGTCTCAGTTTTGTTCACTCTGTCCTCTCTCACTCATAGTTTTCTTCCCCCCCCAACCTCTGACAATTTTTCGCACAGTTCCCTCAATTACTTTCCCCCACTGTGTCCTTTCCTGTTTTGCTCTCTCTCTCTCTCTCTCTCTCTCTCTCTCTCTCTCTCTCTCTCTCTCTCTCTCTCTCTCTCTCTGCCTTTTCCCTCTTTTCACTCAATCAATGTCTCTGGATGTTCCGGCCAGACCTGAGGTCCCTGGTATCTTTTGGGGGCAGATATAGTCAGAGATTGATCCATTGACTTTCAGGCAAGGTATTTTTCCCACCCATTCCTCAGAGCATATAGTGCAGGTCTATTCTCACACTATAAGATACTTGTAATTGTAGAATGCTATGATGAGGTTATATCAATCACTCTCTGGGGTATCTGATGCAGGGGACTGCTGAGGGTCTATTCATGGTTATTGAACGCTATTCCCACACAAATACACACATACCCAGCCTACTCTATGTCTATGCATCAATCCATTCATCCAGATAGCAGTCCAACATTCAAAGATTTACTAGTTTCAGGCATATACACAGCATATCTGTGTGCTATACAGGCATGTGAGAACAAGTGTATATGTCAAACTACATTAATCAAACACAGTAGCTATGGTGCCAGACTGAAACCCTTATTTTGGCCACTCTTTAAAAATGTCCAAAAGTAAAGAAAAAAAGAAAAAAAGGAAATAACATTGTCAGACCACCTTCAAAGATATAAACATCCATTGAAACTTCTATGTGATACAAAACACATATCCTGACATGTATTTTTCTCTCTCTCTTAAAATTGCTGTGCTTCAGGCTGTCTGTCAAAGAGAGGATTAGCTCTACTAAGAGTCTCTTCTGGCCACATTATCTTCTGGGAAGTTGACGTGACATAATAGACGTGTGCTGGGTAGATGACTCTGCCAATCATACTTATCTCCTGCTCCCTGGAGAACCAGATATAACTGGACTCTCCATCTCTCGGGAATAAGAGCAATTTGAACTTTTTAAAAGTTCACCCTTTCATGCGATGCTATGTGATGATAATCTATTACAAAAAATAGAGAGAGGAGGGGGAAAAAAACAGAAAACAGCTCTCCATGGTAAATAATTTTTTTTTTAAGTCTAACAAGAGCCATGATGCCCCAAGCACCCACTCCAGCGATATTTCCCTGGTCAATGACGAGGCTTGAGTGTGTTGCTGCCTCTCCAAGTGTTTCTGCAAAGCCTGGGGCTAATTGGTGTGTACTTGTTTCATTGGCTAACTAGTACCACAGATAGTGTTCTTAGCCTCAAGGGGGGATAAAAAGACACAACCAAATCCATATCAATTAAGTGGAGAGTAATTAGACGGTAATGGGACTGAAGTCTCCTTATGTCTGAGACTGACCTTCAGAGGTAAGTTCAGAGTTTAAGTTTCCTACACACACACTTTAACCATTTTCATAACTCATTGCTCATAGCTGAAAAAAGTCCAGGAACGTTTTAATTGGTAGATTTTGTCTGTCCAAAGCACTTGGTCACTCCAGGGTCGTGCTGGCAGAGGATGGTGTGGGCAGTCTTTTTCTTTTCCTCCTATGTGGGATGTTCAGTTCAGTGAAGCTGAAGCCCATGCTGTTATCTTGGATGAGCTATATGATTGCGCCATGCTAACACCGGTGTTAGCGGCTCATTTGCCAAGACAAACAAGCTACCAGGGCCACAGTGCTGCAGTCGCTTTGCTGGATGACCGTGACAGTTGCCATGGCGATGGGCCGGAACTGTGGGCCAGGTCGCCGTGGGACAGCGTTTTCTCGGACTGCGGGGGATGCAGCCCTCAGCGTGGGGGTGGGCTAATAGCCACCAGTCCACTTTCATTTCCGCCCAGACACAGACATCCCTAGAAGTTCTGCCTGGGTGGACTCTGGCCTGGAAAGGATTCCCTCTCTATCGAGACACTGATGGCCGAGAGCGAACAGCATGACTGGTCTGTACATCCAAAAAAATTATATATATAGAGAGAGAGAGAGAGAAAGAGAGAGAGAGAGAGAGAGAGATATCTTGAAAATGTTATCTTGCCCAATTACAATAAAGTTTCAATGGGTATGGAAATGAAGGGTGCAGAAATGAAATTACTCTGCAACAGCCCGGGGGCCAAAGGCTCATTTTTATATAATACAGTGTAGACTGATTGAATAATTATATCATATCACTATTAATTATTCCAGGTCATAACTCATTAAATTTAAGTAAACATTGCTAAATTGAAAATCTGAATTATGAGCAGGATAACACAGTGTAAGATTGAGTGGTTTGATTTGGGCAATTTGCGAGACTGACTTCCACAAAAGCCAGCGCACAGAAATATTTTTCACTTTTGGCACTCAATTACAGTTTCCAGTGGCAACACAATGTGATTGATGCAGGTGCCACCATGTAAAAATGACCCCTACATCATAAAGCATGTTTCAACTGTCAGGCTAAAAGGCCAACACATGCCAAGACTTTCTGGGTACTGTAGCAAAACAATATACATGCTTCCTGACGTCCAGTATTGGACTATTTCCTTTCAAAAGCAATAGTTTTAATACCTTGTGTTGAATGCATATACCGTTTATCACACTCTCTGGAAATAATTATGTTTAGTTCTATGTATGTTCTGTATAGGATTGGAATGGCGAGCTGTAACAAAAGAGGTATGACTGATTAGCTTTCTTCGCAGTTTAATCTCACATGACTCTATTTAAATCAAGCATTTCATTCATTTCAAGTATGTATTTTTAATTAGCGCAATTAGGAATAATAGATTAGATACAGACAAAAAGTTGGATCATAGTGACAATGACTGTTCTCCTCACCAACTCACATCCTGAACGTCTCCCAGGAAACATGTCAGAAATACCCACAATCCCTCATTCGAGAGAGATAATGCATTGATTTAGAATGAATACAACCACGTCTACCTGTTTGAGAGTGGATGTTTAAAAACTAGTTTTTATTATCTAATAAATGAACAACATGAAGGCAGTCTTTGAAAAGGCACCTTCTGCTATCTCCTTGGCTTGCTCTGTAAGGAATTCGCCCTCATTGGCTATCTCCTTACTGAGGACCGCTTGTGTTGCACATCAATTGAGTCTTAATGCAGACGCTGGTTCCTGACAACAGCCTTTCTTTATTATAATTGCCCGGTCTGTCCATCACTGATGGAGGCACATCTGGGGGAAGGAATGGTTTGATGTGTGGAAAGGGGAACGTGTCAAGCTCCATTTTCAATTTGGATCGGCCAAGTTTTTTTCCTCTGAGTGGAGGCCCATGCAAGGGCACCCCATTATTTGAATCACTGCTAAACTATGGAAATCCACACAAACACACAGATTTTTAATGTTAGAGATTGTGTGTGCGTGTGTGTGTGCTTTTCTTTTTTGCCCCATCACTTTTTTGCAACCAACTTTGTTGTAACTAATTACCCAAACTCTATCCATCATACTACTAGTTCTATCTCGCTATCTAAACACTCAATGAAACACTTGAGATCGCAGCTGCTACATGATGATACACATGCTGTTAAACTGCTGTTCTATTATGTTCATGCTTTCAACTTTTGACACTCTCAGTGTTTTAACCAATATTTTTATATTGTTATTGATGTTGTCTCCAACTTAATAACAACTACTTAGTCCTACTGCAGTTCTATGGAGTTCTTAGAGATGCAGTCTGCAATTTGGTTTCGCTTTTGCATAAGTTGATATTTGAGCTCGACAGCTACTCAAAATATGCGTTTTTTTTACGCAAACTGAACAGACAGCTAGAGGACCGTAAGGAGCAATTAGCTGAAATTGACCAAAAATGTATGGGAGTAGAATTGCGGACTCCACCTTTAATGATCACATGGATCAGGGTGAGGGTGATGGAGAGGGTGATGACAAGGCATATTAATTCAATTCAATTCAATTCAATTTTTTTTATATAGCGCCATAACGATACAATTGTCTCAAGGTGCTTTACAGAACCCAGAGCCTGAACCCCCTTAGTGCAAGCACAATGGCAACAGGGGCAAGAAAAAACTCCCTGTTAGTCAGGAAGGAACCTTAAGCAGAACCACGGCACATAAGGGGGGACCCATCTGCTTGCCCATATTATGCAGGGGTGTTAGCTAAATGCGTTCCTTCATGTCTTCTTAACACACATAATTAAGGCAATGATTCGTCTGGGAGGGCTGCCATACTTCCTGACATGTGTCATTCTTCTATAGGCCCTGGGACGCTGACTTCTACCACACGATGACAGGGAGAGAGAGCTCGAGTGTGTCATCTTCTCTGACAGCAAACACTGCTGTGCTCTCCAAGACATCAGGATATGACAGGGTGACATATGAGGGTATCAGGGTGAGAGTATTTCAAGTTCTGTGTTTGTGAAAACCCACAAAGACACACACACACACACACACACACACACACACACACACACACACACACACACACATATATATATGTGCACGCACACACACACACACACACACACACACACAAACACACACAGTCTTTGCTCAGATTTACCTTGTTTGTCTTATTCTGAACATCTGTATCATGCCCACAGCAGCCTACCATCTATCCTGAAAATTGAAATGTATTAAGTAAATAAGTCCACCGTGTCCCTGTGGGTATTGTGGGTGGGTAACGTTCTATGCTAACAAACCTGTTCTATGCTCTCATGCTTGACACATGCTTTCAATGGCAGCGTGTTGAAGAGCCACTCATCTCACCTCTGAGAGACTTCTAATTAATCACATGTGTCATCAAGTGACTGCCAAATGTGTTTGCACTCTGTCTCATAAGCACACACACAAAAAGGGTGCGTACACACACACAAACACGCGCGTTTAATATAACCATACATCAGGACTACATCAAGTTTAGACTGCTTGGATATATGGAATCTGCTCACTTGAGCTTCAACTTGGATTATTTATTACTGAAACAACTGCATACAAATACACACA
Source organism: Clupea harengus (assembly GCF_900700415.2). Lineage (NCBI taxonomy): Eukaryota > Metazoa > Chordata > Actinopteri > Clupeiformes > Clupeidae > Clupea > Clupea harengus. Next base: position 20,264,477 of record NC_045168.1, read on the forward strand.
CCCACATGCACGCCAATCCAAATTCTCTCTCTCTCACACACACACACACACTCACACACACTCAAATATACACAGGATCAGTCTTTTGTTTCTCTGTGATGGATGACTCCCCTTCTGTTAAGAAAAGAACAGTAGCAGAAATGACCTCGTCTTAGCAAACCACACTTACCACATGCCTGAAATATCAGTCTGGAACTGGTGGACTAATCCTGTCTCTCTTACACACAAACACATACACACACACACACACACACACACACACACACACACACACACACACACACACACACACACACAAACAAACAAACAGGCAAAAACATAGCTAATATATTTTGCCAGTTAGGTACTGTGAACTCCTTTTTTCTCCCTCTCTCTCTAGCTCTCTCTTTCACACACACACAGACACACGCACACGCTCAGAGAGACTCTGAGGATGATGAAATAGAGGTCAGCTTTGGGTAACTTTGGCAAAATGACTCTGAAATAGCAGGCCCAGCTCAGCCCGTTCTAAGCCACTAAACTAGGTGCGCTCAGTTCACAGAGAGAACCGTGTAGCCTTTTTGATTGCGTGGTGACCTCTGAAGATTCCATGTGCTCCTTGTATCCCTTTGGCACAATTGGATATGTATGAAATGCAGCATATTATATTCCAACACGGCATGATATATGTCAGCATCTCGGCTTTGTGTGGACCTTCTCTTTCTCCTTCTCTTTACAGATTTTCACTTTGCATTGGCAGACATTCAAACAGAGACCTGCATAGACTCATAGACCCAAACTCCTCTCCCCAGACATCCCTCACCTCTTTTTTATCCAAGAAGAGAGACACAATCCCCATCCACCTCCCCCTCCCCCTCCTGTAAACCAGTTGTGTTCAACCTCACAAGATGGATATACACCAGACCAGACCATGCAGCTATTTTACTGCACAACCCAAGCTCCAAATTCTTCAATATGATTATCTCGGTGACGGAAAAATATGCATACTGTCTGTGCACAGGCAGCAATAGTTTATGTGCCACGATGAAAGTTTTAGAGCTAGTGCTGAGGATGTCTTCTGTCCAGTGGGATATCGCTCAGTAAAAGCTAACTTATTGCATATTCCTGCCATACAGTATTGATTTTGGCAGAGAATCACCGTGAATTCACTCAGTCTGTAAGCAGCAACATGAACAGCTGCTCTGCAGAAGTTTTTGGGTGTGGATATCTACACCCAAGGCACCAGGCCCCTTTATACAAACTCTCCAATTAACTCACTTCTTGGTAGCAAATTCTCAGGGACCTGTTTGTTTTTTTATGTTGTTTTTAATATAAACTACTTTTAGGTAATGTTCTTATTACAGTATTCCATACGTTTTTCAGCAGGCCAGACTTATTTGCTGTGTTTTCGTCCAAGCACAATTTAATCAATAAAGAATTATACAACATCAAGGGGAATGGGTTAGAAAAAAAGACACAGTGATTAAATATCTTTTAGTACTCTGTGTGCAGGCTCATAAACCAACACACCTGTCACGCGTGTGGCTGTCTGTAGTAGGTCCAGATGTACTGTGCAATATGAATGATTGTGTCACAGCTGAGTAGACTGAGTGACTGTGATTGTTCTCTAGGGTTGTGTTTACTTTGTAGGAAATAAGACATTAAATCAACAGGGAGATTTTGGACACTAATATTACATGTCATTACCTTAGCAACATAGTAACACTGACATCTCATAGCAACGGAACTGCTTACCTTTGATAAAATGAAAATCTCGTTACAAAGCAACAAATTTGAGTCTGAATAGTTATAATGCAGTCTATATTCTCCATGTTCTTCAAAAGTTTCATTCAGGTTGTTTTATTGATTTCCTTTCCTGTACACAAATTAAGATATGAAGTATAATAAAAAAGCACTAAAATATGGCTGATTCGCTATATAGTGGGCAAATGGATGCTCCGAAAAAAACTCAAGGCATGCTCACTTGTGTCTCCTTCCTGTAGTTGAGACATTGTTTGAAGTATACTAACAGCTTATGATGGGACAGATGGTACAGATCAAATGCGGTCTGAATCAGCTGTTCCAGAGGCAAGGGGTCAAGTCTGCAAGGGGAAACGCAACCTCTGGTTTTATTATAGATGCTTGAAGCCAAGAGTTGTTCAGGTGCAGATTTAAGGGCCAATTCCAAGGAGGGGAGGTTTAATAACTGGCATTTAATTTCTGGCATACAATTAGATGCAAGGCCATCTAATGCCTTATAAGACAGTTTGCTGTATATGAAGTGATAAATTCAGTTATCAGCTCAGTGATCTTGGAGGTGGATTTAATGATTTTGGAGAGGACCTAAGGGACTAGAGGTGGGCCAAAATGTCAATACCAGAATGTGTTGTAATACCTCTTGCGATACGTGATCGATTCACTGGCGCTAAGTATAGATATTTAATTAAAACATGAAGGCGATCTAAACGGATTCCCCAGCCAATTTGACCTACCCCAGAGTCACTACTCCATGACTCCTCAAGGTGGCGCTTTCAAATGAATGAGAGTAAACTTGCGGTGAGGAAGAGGAAACTCTCACAGGGTAAAATGGCGGACAGCGGGGGAAAGCAAATTAGTGGCACCGCCATCTTTCAAGCCCACTTCGGCTTTGACAACACATGGTGGGATAAACAAAATCGACACACAATCTGACTACACAATCTGCATGAACTATCACATGAAAGTGAAGTACACAAGCAACACAACAAACATGTATAGCCACCTTTTTTCTTCATCATCTGATCTTGTCGTGGAGAAAACCTCTTATGTTATCACAACTGGTAATCAGCCTATAATTAAAACAATGTTTAAAGCAAAGCTTTCTTTTACTAAGTCTATTACTGGGTTTCTTTGCAAGGACCTTTGCCCATGCAGTGTATGTGCAGAAATTTGTATTTTCTAAGATATGTTTATTTGTTTTTTTAGATAGAAATGTGTTTTTTTTCCCATTAATTTTTGTTGTTGTTTTGTTTTCATTAAATTTAATTAAAACAGATTGAAGACATCTTAGTGAGGCATAGATGTATCCTTCCTTTAAACATTTTAATCCCACAACTGTTCTGTGTTCTGGCAGTTCGGCTTTTGCAAGTTTATAGCTATTTTACGTTGGAATGATGCCACAGTTGAAGTTGCAGTCAGTATGTGTGTGTGTTTAAAGAGGCACTAAGCTAGGTCTCCATGCACTTTGTTGTTGTTAATTGTTTCATCTCAGTTGTCAAAGCCTGTGAAACAGACACCACAATGCAGTGAATAAATACATCATTCCTGCTGTTTGCCTTTTTAAGGGTATTTTTTCTTCTTCACTTACACAGCTATCGTGATGTATCCTAGATGATTGTCTTGCAATGTATCGAGTATCGCTGAATTGCTGTATTGTGATCACTGCAAGAAAAGGTAGACCTTCAATCCAAGATGGAGTCCTCCTCATTCAACATAAAATCTGTTATTGCCGTTCTCTATAGGGTAGCCTCTTTCTTTGATTGTAGAACACCCGCTCTGGCTTTATGCATTGGCAAAAAGAAACTAGACCACTAAAAACATTAAATGCAACCTAAAACAGTACATTGAACAAATAACCTGAGCTAACCGCAGAGCTAAAATAGAGATCTGTTATAATAACATAACATATGGTTTAAGTTTAGGACATTAGACTTCTTCACCGACAAGGATACACCTGAAACTCACCTTTTATAACTTCAGCACCCACATTCACAAAAGCCATCGACACGCCGTTCAGTAGCCTATGGTGTTGTGGTACAGCCTTCTTGTGTGGAGAAGGTACACGGGGAAGAAGAAAGGAAGACTGATTAGAAGTTCATTTAGATTTAGAATTAAAGTTACTGTCATAAAACATTGATGATGATATGCCTACACAACATGTTAGCATACCTTGTCAGTGGATCATTTTAGCTTGTGTAGTTTCAGTGTTATGTTTAATCTCTGCAAGGCTTTCTGTAAAAAGTAAATTTAGTAAGGGTTAAGTTCAACCACATAGAGCATAAAGGAGGTAAAAAATGTAAACACACTGAAATGCATAGCAGTCATGCAAAAGAACCACAGCCCACAGAAATAAACCTACCACAACAGAGTTATTTCCAGCTCAGTTTAATCGTCTTTGGAGCAGAAAACTCTTCACCTCTCAGTTCTCTTGTGTCTGATTCGATCCTGTCCAATCACCATAATATGCTGTTCAGTTATCTTCTTTAAAACGCTTCCAGCTGTTTGTTTGTTTTCATTTGGACTTGATGGAATAATTAAATATTCCCAGCGTGTAGAAGTAGCGTCCCCACCACGCATTTGAATATTCCGGTGTTCTTTTTTTAAGCAAGGATAATCCAAGCTTCCTCCTGTAGCCTTTTATGATTGTTTCACCCCACATGAAGTGCATATCCATCAGAATACGTAGCCTAGTTGACCATTGATTCTGTTTGGTGAGTCTTTCATTTAAATCGTTTTTATTAATGTTTTATAAGGTTTTATATGTGCTTTTGTATGGTCCATTCGAAGAGTCCATCTTAATTTTGTTGTAGGACAGAGCATTAAAGGCTATAGTTCTATTATACAACACACCATTACATATGTTAGACTACGTTTTTTATACTGTATGCTATTGTAGCTTACTATATAGCGTGAATCACTGCATCTAGCACGTGTGTAGTTATGAACATATAGGACTAGGCTATAAATGATTAGGCCTACATGTAGGCTATTTTAATGAAAATTAGGGTATGAGGGGCACCAGTGCCCACAGCTACACCCAGACCATTGGCTGTTATTAGCATTTGAAAAGCCAAGCCATCATCTAACAACTGTGGCTAGGATGGTTCCTGAAATCCAAAGACTATTGGATTTTTGCAGGATTTTGCAAGTCCGCATAACAAAGGTCTGTGGGCATTCAAATGCCTCCACCAAACAGCAGATTCGGCGGGCATTTCCCTTTGCCCAGATACACTACTTTTCATGCAAGGGATACCATTGTCATAATGACACCTTTAGTCAATTAGAGATGACCAATTAAGGGGTTAGTTGGGCCAAATGGTATTGCCTGAAGGAATCAGGTTTTTTATGGGTTGCAGAAAATGCATAGGAATGAGATATGATATATGACCAGGCATTTTAAGACATTAAAGGCTTCTTCTCAGCTGCCTTGCTCTTATCCCCTCTCTGCCACCCCCGCTGGGATTGGCTCTTTCTTCTCTGTCTCTTCTCTATTCTCCTCTATCTCTCCCCCACTTATCTCTTTTCTCATTTACTCACTCCTTTTCTTTGGATTTGATGTATTTAGTTGGTAATTGATTTGATTTGCAACTACTATAACATCATCATATTGGCAACCATTTCATCTAAGACTGTTGTCATTGTTCTTGGTTGTTAGAACCAATTTGGCTTTCTATGCGTGGTGGCGCAGTGGTTTGCAAACCTGGGTTCGATTCCCGATTGCTGCACGTTGTCTGTGCACTGCTTTGGATTGAAGTGTCGGCTAAATACCAGACCTTTACCTTAAATGACAGTATAATTTACTGGATTCAGATTAATTGATCCTTGTGATCTTACAAAGGTGGTGATTGACCCACCGTACAAAGATGATGCTGTAATATTTACCAATCTATATTTTCCTGTCCAATACGTGAAATAAACCTTCCAGTCTAGTAATTTTCATCGTTGCTAATCATGACTACCTTGTACAGTTTTTGTGATGGACATGATCAACCTACCATTTACATAACCTTCACACGCTCCTTATGTGAAGCCTGTAATGTGTGATGGATGATTTCAAGTTTTCACAGACTCTATATGTCACCTAACTTTTGGAATGTTCTTTTCCCAAATTTTCATGGGGTTTGTATCCTACAGTAGTTTGTATTTGCTGAGAATAAAACAACAATATTGATTTAACACTTTTCATAAAGTAATTTGTGATGTGACAGGAAGCTCTTCATAATTTGAAAACCATTTGTTTTAGGAAGAAAGAAAGGAAAAGAGGGTGAAGGAAGGAAAAAATAGATGGAGGAAAATAAATCAGTGTTGTGAAGACCGATGGGTCTTCTGGTTGCCATTTCAATACTGCAAGAGTTGTTGCTATAGTCACCTGTTCATATACTGTACCTTCTGTATGTCAGAGCATGATAATGTTGTGCATCATCTAAAACAGGAGTTACTGACTGAAAGGTTGGTTCTGTCACGAATCAGTGCTTTGAGATTAGTTTAATTTGAGACCACATATACATATAAATGGGAAACGTACTGTAAAGTGTAAATATGTCATTGTATGGGAATGACAGGACTGAAATCCACTCTAGCCTCATGGTTTGAAATGAGGATGTTGTCTTCTCTGTACATTACAGTCTTTTACCCGAGGTGACGTGAAATACTCTTTTCTGATTGGCTGGCAGGTGTCCCGATATTTCTGTATAACGGGACACTTATGAAGTAGATCCCGTGAAGATGTTTAATAAGTTAATTACTTAATTAATTACACCTCTGTGGCTGTTCTCCCTTTATCCTTTTTGGGATTTAGAATACAGATTATAAGTAACTGTATTTTAGACACCTTGTATTCATCTCATATTGCAATATAATCCTGCTATAGTCATGTTACAGTCAGTTTATAAATGTGTAACACTTTACATACACATGATCAAATACAGCCTGACTCATTCCCAATGGTCACTTGGCAAACATTTTTGTAGAAGAGAGAAATCCATACCCATATTTTGTTGTTTCTTCCTCGGTTTATAGGCCACGCCCAGTGATTTGTGAATCTGTTACTTCACTATATAAATCCTGTGCATGGATTTCTAATCTTTGCGCTCAGTTAAAACAATTTGTACTCATGGATTTCTCTGAGTGGGGTTTTTAAATGGAGGGAATAGATTTTTACATTAAAAAAGGAGAGAGGGAGAAATCCATTTGAGGTCTGGGCTGTTCACCTGTAGCTCCCAGCCTGCTCAGATATAAAACATTAAATATGATTTTAAATTGAAGACTATTCGGGGAAAATGTACTTTTAGCAAAAATAACCGATTCCAGGATTTGACCGATAGCATGCTACCTGACCCAACCCATGCCTGCCCCCGTGTGCTCATCCCATGATTGACATCCAGCAGGCCCAATCCCTGACTCCCTGCGAGACGGTTGACTCTGACCGCCATACCTTATTGGCTGCCTGGCAGGTTTGTTTCCCTGTAGACATGGAGTTCAAGGCCGGGTGGGGCATCTCTTCTTACCCCTCACAGAAAACAGAAACTTCTGTTTTAGTAAAGGCTGAGTGTTGCTGGGAAACTTCTTAAAGGGATATCCAGTGGGCCTGGTTAATGCTGCTTCTGTGAACATCTTATATTTTTTTAAAACTACATGAACGCTGCTGAAATGAGTTCGTTTTAATGTTTAGTTTGTTGTGAATACACATTCAAGCAGAAATAAATACATTTTTGGCCATAGTTGTGTTAATAATTGCAGACAAAAGTATTTATACCAGAACGACTCAGGAAGCAGGAGTGAAAGTAAACAATTTTAATCCTCAAAGGGATTTTACAAGTTGCAAGATGGCAATTCACTAGAAATTCAGAGTCTTTGCTGCTGAAAAACCTGGCGACACGACACGGCAGGGTAGGAGCTTACCCCTGGACAACCAAACAGGGAGCAAACTGGTAGGGTGGAAGGAAGGGGATCATTGAAAAGTCGTTGCCTGAAAGCAGCAGAACAGGAACATAAGTTGAGTCATTTTATAGACGTGTAGGCCGCTGATCGGGAGTAATGAATTAATGAATGATGTGGGATTAGAGTGTTCCTGGAAGAAGGAACTTAATCTTCCATAGACTGCTCCTCATGGTTCATGGTTAGATGTTGTGCTAAAGCTTCCATAGACTGCTCCTCATGGTTAGTTTGTGCAGAGAAGCCCACTCTACTCCACAATTGAATTCATGTCCTCTATATACTGTATGTGTGTGTTTGTCGCAGTATAGTGGCTCTTAAGTTTTGCAGTGTATTTGCACTGCATTCTTCCACCTCTGCTCTCCCTGACTAACACAGTTAGCCTTTTTGCACCAGCACTGGATCCTGACCCCAGTTTTAGAGGACGGGCAGGGAGACGCAGCACCTGAGCACTCTGGCGGCAGAAGTGCTGATGGTGGGAGTCCTCGGACGGATCGAGTCAGCCTCCATCCTGGTGACATATTAAGGTCATAGAGCCTTTCCTTCAGCTCCTATGCCATCTGCTGCTAGATCTAAAAATAGATACCGGTCGATCTGATGGGCCCGTCCAGCCATCAAATATGCATGCTGCTTTAATGTTAAACATGACACACTACAACGGGGGGAATCAAATTTCACGACTGCAATCTTGTCTGTGTATGAGCTCAAAGCAAGCCACATCTTTTGCCGTCCCTTGACTTAAAGCTCACCTCTTCGTCCATCATTCGTTTAAAGAAGAAAAGAAAAGAAAAAACGCTTGAGGAGTTGTGGCCATTCAAAGAAATTAACTTCTCAGTGTGAAAACTAATAGAAAGCTTTAAGAGGATACAGCCCCTCTCGTATTTTTTTATTTATTTATTTTTAAACTTCAGCCGATGTGATATTCCAGCCCCGGCGCGTTCTGTTTGAAGCTCAATGAAAAGCCTTCATCCTGGGAGCGCCGCGCATAAATAATGCACCAGCAGTGCAGGCCGCCGCCAGGACGGGAGATGAGGGACGGGCGAGTGACGGTTACGAGGCGTATCGACGGGGGCCCAGCCTGGCCGGCTCCCCCTCAGCTGTAACAGGACCGCAGGTGGATGAAACCATAGACCGCTGTCCTTCAACAACAAGGGATTATGGGCCTCCAGAGAGAGAGAGAGAGAGAGAGAGAGAGACAGAGAGAGAGAGTGGTCTGTGTGAGGAGCTATTTAAAGTTCACTGACTGGGGAAGCTTTTGCTGCATGGTCTGGATCGCCATTCGTTTAGTGGTGGGGGGGGCGGGCTTTGCAGAGATTTAGTCTACCATCGTGTTTTTTTTTTTTTTTGCAGAGGAAGGCATATTCCCACACCCTGGACTTCGATTTCATATTCCTTGTTTCTCTCTCTCTCTCACTCTGTGTTTGAGAGCAAAAATAAAAATAGATTCAGCAGTATAGACAAACTGTAAACTGTACTGAGTGTACACATTGTTCTTTGCCCTTGTTATCAAAGAACAAACTGTACTGTTACAACTAACTGCCGACAAACTATTGAAATGGAAAAAAACAAACTACTACTCACCATGGGTGGAAAATGAGAAATCCATGTTTGAAAACCACTGAGTTACTTTTTAATTTGCTAAATATAACTGCATGTGGGAGTACCTGGTCTTTTGCACTTCTCCTTTCTTCATCTTGTTTCGCCATAAAAGCAGATATCATATGCAAACAGCACGTCTCGAATGAACTTCATTTCAACAACAAGAAAAACAAAACAGTTTGTATGACTCAGTGTGAGAAGGTTAATTCCCCCCTCTCACCACTCTTCACTGGAGTTGAGTTTGCCTCCCCCACTACAATGGTTGAGTCCAACGAGAGCTAATGGAACCAATTTAGCCCAAGTGGCCCCATTCCTTGAGGGAAAAGCATATGAGAAGTATGAAAGAGGCGTGAGAAAGACGTGAGCGAAAGAACTCTAACCTGTTGTGAGGTAAAGTGAAAACAGTGTTTAGAAGAGTGAATACTGTGTGCCCAGTTTGTGCCAGGTCTTTGCCTAGTTCGCCTAGTTTTTGGAGTACCTTGAGTACTGGTTGTGTTTTTTTATTTATGTTTGTTTGTTTGTATTGTGAACATGTTTGGGGGTCAATGGAAGAGATCCCCCCTTTTAAAATAAACAAGTAAATATTTTTGTAAGAAGCCCCCATCTCCTGCAACGTTTCTTCCTGACTTCACCACCGACTCCAGTCGCCCACATCCCAACACGTGGGGTGGCCGCCTCGGTCCCTCAAACTCAATCCCCTCCGGGCAAGGCAGGTAAAAGAAGTCACTCTTTCTCTCTTCTAACAGCCACAGACGGTATCTGAGCAACTGTACCCTCCAAAGGTGGAACATGTAAAATCCAGCGTCACCTACCTGACCAGCTGTTCTCATCAGACGCCTGGGTCCTTGGGGAACCACCACACCCCCACCCCCCCCCCCATTACGCCCGTGCCATTCAAACTCAAGTCGGGTTGTTTCCCCGTGTTCAAGTTTACTTCATCAGATAGGGCTGTTATCTCCTGGGGCCCCTGTTTCCGTCTGCGCACCTTCGCTGACAGACCCCCGCTCGCCGCTATTATTAGCCAAGAGGATTTACACATTAATGCAATGCTTATGAAGGTGACTGTAAGACATATGGACGGGCCTAAACAAGTCAGGCGAGAAAAAATATAAGTCACTCTGAAAAGTTGAAGCTCCCTCCACCAAGGAGATGGGAGAAGTGAGAGGCAAGGTTGTTTTTTGGGGTAGAGCGTCGGGAGAGAGGGAAGAAGAACAAAGTCATCAGGAATGATTGCCTTGTTGTTCACTTGCAAATGAGGTTATTCATGCTGCATGTTCTCGCTGTGCGGCTTTTTTGAAAGCACTGCAGCAAACAATTCCGAGAGTAAACAAAAACACAAACAAGGAAATCTACCACAAAGAAGCAAACGGACTGTTCTGTCATGCCACATGGAGTCATGCCTAGCTGTGTGGTCAAACACTGCCACCAAGTGTTACGGAAGCCCAACAACAGGAATAGGTTCTTGCCATAAACAGCTTGAAATAAGTCAATATTTGTACAGTGCGTGCTATTCTCCCTTCGGGAATGAAGTCAGAGGGCCAATTGAGGCCGTAAATTGTTGCTGGACGCCGCCGTCAGTGTGAAAATAATTGCTCTTACATGGCCCGTTCCATAATGCATTTGACTGAAAGAGCTCATTTCAGCCGAGTGGACTATAATTGTGGTGATGATTACAATGGTGGAAAGTACCACAACACGCAGGCAGTTTAGTGACGTTTACATTTGCCAGTAAATGGCGCATTGATGGAAGTGTCTTGAGGAGAAGAAACTAAATAATTACAGGTAGATGTGCGTAGAGACCAAAGCATAAAGTCATAAAGAAACATTTACAAACGTATACGAATGAAGAATAGATTCAATTGCACACACACTTATATATGTGGTTTACCTTCACCAATGCAAAGAACCATATCTATTTATACACAAAGATGCTCAAATGGCACATGTGTACAAACAGACATATAACCACACGCGTGTACACACACACACACATCATCGGTCAGATACCATACTCCTACCATACATTTAAAAAACATTGTATTATTATTATTATAATTTAGTTTGTATAGTGCTTCTCATCCACTGAGACAAATCTTGAAACGCTTCACAGGTAAAAGACTATGGCAATGCTATAATAAGGATGAATAACAGACTTACTGGTAACAAGGACATACATAGGCCTTTATGCAGACATGCAGACATAGGCTTTGATGCATACAAATATTTAAGCAAAAAACAAATGATGTGCCAACAATTATGCAAAATATTTGGTAGGTAGAGACTAAAAAAAGGACGGTTGTCAACAGTCAACTTTGAGAGATAGTTTACAAAGCAAAGTGCATTTGCTAGGTTGCTCGAAGGTTTGCCAAAAATCAGACCAATGGAATGATAGCTATCTATTGAAACGGTCTGAAAAAATAAAACCTGTTCCACAGGCGGTAATAGGCACATCTTTAATATCTAACCATAACATGAAGCAAGTTGGCCTCATGGCCAGCATTATGGCCTTGATTGGAAAAAGAAACAAGCTTTCTCACAAGAGCCTGGTCTGCATTTCAACCATATAAAGATTATTACAGATCCAGGATGTCTGCATATTTGTAATAATTTGTCATTTTAGGCACAGACAAGGATACCTACGTGGGGATGCGGTTTTATAATTCTGTATTAAATTCTCATGGAGCGGTTAAGTGCGGGGTCTGTGTGAAATGTAGCAACAGCGGATTCAACACAGCCAGACTTTTAGATATCCCACAGAAACACGACACGTCTGAAAGAGAGTATTTTTAAACATTACCCTTCATTTTGTGATTTTCCATTCTGGCCTAATCTGGGTGTGGCACATGTCAATGTATTCATAAGCAGAAATGCTTGGGCATATTTAGTTCTTATGACACTTTCATATGGAACTAATTTCTCTGTCAATGTAAAACAACAGCATATTATATCCAGGTACAGTAATTGTGAATACCATGCCCTGAAAACTCACTATTTCCAGTTACCTGAAAACATCCAATGATTGCGTACCTTCTAAGACCTTGCTGGTGTGTTCTGTCGTACAGTGTCCAGTTTGGGAATAACATAATTATTTGCTTGGGGTATTAATCTTTAACATTTGTCAGTCTGTATGATCTTAGGTTAAATGTATGATTATGCATTTACCTATCGCCTTTATCCACCTGTAACTCCTAAAAAAAACGAAACACTCACATACACCCACTATAAGACACAAACACACCCAAAAACAAACACACACACACACACACACACACACACACACACACACACACACACACACACACACATTTTTCAGACTCTGGCTTCAGACAGAGCTGTCCATTTGGCCATGGAAGTTGGCACGGCCACACAGTTGGCCCACCACAACACTAACCATCCTCTGTGCTGCTGGCTAGTGAGATGCTGCAGCTCTGAATGTAGACCCACCCTTTCAAGCACTCTGCATCTCTCTCTTTGTCTTTCTTTCTTTCCTTCTCTATACCTCTCTCTCTTGTTGTCTTTCTCTTTTTTTATACCTCTCTCTGTCTCTCTTCTTTCTTTCCTTCTTTATACCTCTCTCTCAATCTCACTACTTCAACCTCTCTCTCTTGTTCTCTCTCTCTCTCTCTCTTTGTATACCTCTCTCTCTCTTCTTTCTTTCCTTCTCTATACCTCTCTCTCTCAATCTCACTACTTCAACCTCTCTCTATTGTTGTCTCTCTCTCTTTTTGCATACCTCTCTCTCTCTCTCTCTCTGGCTCAGCATCCATCTGCCCACTCTGCAGTGCTTCCCTGTCTGTGTTGTTGCCTGGAGCTGCAGACGATAGCCCTGCAGCCCTGTGATTCTCTCAGCAGGCTCACCTCCACCGGCTCCTGGCTGAGGGGAGCATGACACCACCTCTCAATGTATGTCTGTCTCTGTGTTTGCTGTGAGGTGTTTATGTGTGTGTATGTCCAGATGTTGTGTGAGTCTGTGTGTGTGTTAGTGTGTGTGTGTGACGTCTGACTTCACTGGCTGATTGTAACTGTGTGTGACTTAGAGCCTGACAAACTGGTAACATGGGTGACAGCACTGTAAGCATGTATGTATGTGTGTGAGAGAGAGAGTTTGTATGCCCTACATGTGTGTGTGTGTACCTGAGCGTGTGAAAAGACTGTGAGAATACCCTGCATGCATGCATACCTAGTCTTTTAGTGTAGATACATGCTGGATGTGTTTTTACTTGTGTGAGCATAGGAAAGGGGCATATGTGTAATTCATTTTGTGAGTCTGAGGATGCACTGCATGTGTGTGTACTTGTATTAGCACAGGGATGTGCTGTATGTGTGTGTCTATTTGTGTGAGCAAACAGTTGCTGTGTATATGTGTGTGTATGCGTGTGTGAGCAAACAATTGCTGTGTATATGTGTGTGTACTCGTGTGTGTGAGCTTTCACAGCTTCCATGCTTGAGGTGAGCGGGGGAATACTGGAGTAAATCTATCTGCAGGGCTGCTTCAGAGTGACTGCACAAACACACACACACACACACACACACACACACACACACACACACACACACACACACATACACACACACACACGTGTCTGCGGTGGCACTGACAGCTTGTGCCCCTGGCCTCTCTTCTGCTGCCAGCATGGATGCTTGGGCACTGCCTCGGCCACACACTGACTCTGTGAAGAGCTGACCAATGAGTCTGTGGCGCCTGAGAGGCAGCAGAGTGGCGTCATTTGGCCAGACAGTGGAGCGTGGGGCTGAGCTAATGGAAGTGATGGCATCGCCACTGACCACTGGAACATCCTCAGGTTTCTGGACCTGGACAGGGCTCAGCCTGCTGTTACAGTCATGCACCAATAGAGGGTGCACTTGTGTCATCTTGACAAGCGGGATTTTGCCCGAATAACAGTTTTACTATCAACATATAGTCAATATATATATATATATATATACATACATCAACATATATCTCTACATATGTTTCTGAAGGCCAGATCCAAACTGAGTTTACAAAAATGATTTTGTCTGTCTAAGTGTGATTGCCCTTTTTCCTTTGAGGTGGTTATAGCTTACTTTACTTCATGTGCTTTTGTTTTGTTTGTTTGTTTATTGTTGTGTAATTATTGCGGTGTAAATGGTGCAGCAAAATAGACGATTGTAGTTTTTAGAAGGATTTCTTGTAATCCCTAGGTAATTGTATTTCAGTCAGCTACCTCATAAAACAGTGTTTGACCTTGCGACTCACTGATTGCTAATAGCCCAATCATGCCCAATCACATTGTGTTCTTTTGACAGGGTGTTGATGTTCTGGCAAACGTATCACAACGTGAGGCTTGATTTCATGAGAATATATTTGCAGTAATGACAAAAGCAAAAAATGACCATCTGCAAGTAGATATTACATATCAAACTGTTTGTAATAACAGCCCTCTCACTGCAGTAAACCAATCATGCCCCCAAACTGAAGTAATCAGCCACAGATTAATTTGGATGTGATCTTGCTGCCCTCTCATGGTGCAATGAAGGAACAACAGTGGTACACTCAAAAACACACATATACAGAAACACACACACACACACATATGAACACAAACACAAACAAACAAACAAACAATATGCAATTGTCTCAATATTTTATTTATATTCAGACACTAAGCCATGTGACTGTTGGGGAATGTAGAACACAGTGTTCCAGACAGAGAGCTCCTGGGCTTTTCCCCGTGCTTCTTGCTAATGCACTGTGTCATTGAAACTATAAATAAGCACAACTACCTGACTAATGCTGCGCTTATCACACTGTCTGCATGGCTTAGGGGGGAAAACTCCCCTTTGTTCTTCGATGTCTTTTCAGTGTGTCAGAGCTATACCTGCTGAGTACACATCACAGTACACAATACAGCTGTATTTGATCAGACACAGGGATGGCAGATGTATTCCTTGTTTGGCTGTTTCAGAAAAAGAAATAGATTACAGCAACTGATGTTTCTTCATGTGTGGAGTTTGTATAACATGAAAAATAAGAGGAATGTTTAACTGGTGACAGGTGAGTGGAGGGTGTTCATGGCTTGCTTTGACACTGATAATACCCCCCAAAAATGTTCACACTATCGATGGCTTTTTGACAAACAAGTGCATAGGGAGTTTTACTTTTCCTTGAATATTTCTAAAACAAGACAGAGGAAACTGATAGACTCTGCACACATTTTGTTATGATAGTTTGTTTCGATAGTCTTACTATTTTCTCCTTACAAACCTCAGCATCACACCAATATTTGTAATTTTGTAGCCAGCAGACTAACTTAGTATGTATCATTCAGTCCTTGGTAAAGCACTGTTATCACATTAACAGCAAAGCAGTTCATAGAAAAACAAATAGATTATGGAATAATGGAGGAAATGTGATAGAAATGACACCTGTTAAAACATTTGTCATGCCATGACCACTATATTTTTTATTTACACCATATTTTGTCAAAGGCCTAACCAGGTGGAATAGGCTGTAGTCCCACCTGTGAAAGCAAGTCACTAGATGAGGGTTTTTTACCATTGGAATAGGAAATGTGGAAAAGCTAGGGATTGTGGAAAGGCTTGAAATTTGAATAAAGTCAAATAAGAAATTAATTCTTAACTAATTCAGGGATTAACTCGCAATTATGGTAAAATGCGACTACAGTTGTGGTAAGGGTTTATTCGCATCAAATCACATTTTTTCACATGTGTTTCCGTTTAACCTCAAGATTTGAACCCACAGTTGTTCACAACTCTTCCCTTGGTTAGGGGAGTGTCCATTTTTAATTTGCAGAACACAGTGGATGGAAACAGGCACAGACTCATTTCTTTTAGCCACATTTTCAGAAGTGCACTCGACCCTCTGTGATTCACCTGAACATCTGTGGATTCAGTGTTCAATCATCCCCAATAAAAACGAGAAAGAAAAAACAAAACTTCAGTTGTAAAGACATTAATAGTTGATTATAGAAATAACAGAATGGAGCTCTGTGGGAATATAAACTCCCAATGAACTCTGTGAGTCAGTGGTAACAGCATGTCTCCCCCTAATCTAAGACCTGTGGGAGCCAATAAAGGATGTTCTCTCTGTGTTAGTAAGTCTGAAACAGAGGCTTGTAAAAAATCAACAAGTACTGTCATATGGCAGCTCTGCACTACAATAAGAATCCTTTAACCATGAGATCATTTACATTTACATTTAGTCATTTAGCAGACGCTTTTGTCCAAAGCGACGTACAAGGGAGAGAACAGTCAAGCTAAGAGCAATAAAAAGCATGGTGTAACAATAAATACTACTTTACATGAGAATTAGAAAACAACGACCTAGAAAAAAGGAAAAAGAAGTGCAGGAATGTAACTGCTGAAGTGCAAGTTAAGCGCTAGTCAGGTGCCAGTTAGGAAGGGAGGTGCTCTCTGAAGAGTTGGGACGCCCCTGCTCTGGTAGTACTAGGCAGTTCGTTCCACCAATGTGGAACTACAAATGAGAATAGTCTGGATTGCCGTGGTTGCACAGACAGCAGTGCCAAACGACGCTCACTAGACGAGCGCAGCGTCCTGGGTGTAACATTTGCCCTTACAAGAACATTTAGGTAGGTGGGAGCAGAACCAGCAAGCACTCTGTAGGCAAGCATAAGTGACTTGAACTTAATGCGAGCAGCTACTGGCAGCCAGTGGAGCTCCATGAGTAGCGGGGTGACGTGTGCCCTTTTCGGTTGGTTGAACATCAGACGCGCTGCCGCGTTCTGGATCATCTGTAGTGGTTTCACCACGCAAGCCGGCAGGCCCGTTAGGAGGGCGTTGCAGTAGTCAAGGCGGGAACTCACCACGGTTTGCACCAGCAGCTGGGTGGCATACTGGGTTAGGTACGGCCTGATTTTGCGGATGTTGTATAGCGCAAAGCGGCACGACCTGGAGACAGAGGCGATGTGGGCCGTGAAGGTCAGTTGGTCATCAATAATGACCCAGAGGTTTCTTGCTGTTTTGGATGGAACAAGAGATAAAGAGTCAGTACTGATATTGATGTTGTGGTGGATGACCTGTTTGGCTGGGAAGATTTTTCATCCATGTGGATATATCAGCAAGACTGAGATCCGCACCGAGACCGTGGTGTCCTCAGGAGGGCAAGACAGAAACAGTTGAGTATCATCGGCATAACAGTGGTAGGAAAAACCATGCGAGTGGATGATAGGGCCCAAAGAGAAGTGGTCCCATCACCGAGCCTTGGGGCACCCCAGTGGTGAGGCGGTGAGGTACAGACAGCTGACCTTGCCATGACATGTTGAACGAGCGCCCAGTGAGGTAGGATTCAAACCAGGAGTGCGCATTGCCAGAAATGCCCATACTTGACAGTATGGACAGAAGGATGCGGTGGTTGACTGTATCAAACGCAGCTGATAAGTCAAGCAGGACGAGAGCCGAGGATTGAGCTGCTGCTCTAGCTGTTTTTAAGGCCTCCGTTACAGACAACAGGGCTGTTTCGGTGGAGTGACCGCTTTTGAATCCAGACTGGTTTGGATCGAGGAGATTGTTCTTTGACAGGAACTCGGTGACCTGTTTGGAAGCTGCCCTCTCAATGGTTTTAGATAGGAGCGTGAGAAGTGAGACCGGTCGATAGTTTTCCACCTGAGTGGGATCGAGAGATGGCTTCTTGAGCAGCGGCGTTACCCGAGCCACTTTGAAAAGAGAAGGAAATGTTCCAGAATTAAATGAAGCATTAATCACCTGTGTTATTGCCGGTAAGACGGCAGGCGATATGGCTTGAAGGATGTTAGATGGGATGGGGTCCAGCGGGCATGTAGTTGGACGGCTACCTGTTAGGATTTTGGAGACCTCACTCTCGCTGAGAGGGATGAAAGAAGGAAATGATGAGCCATTGACGGTTGCGCCCTTAGGGGGGGGAGACAGTTGGTCGAACTGTTTCCCGATGGCTGCCACTTTCTCTGTGAAAAAGGAAGCAAAGTTATCAGCAGTGAGGTTAGTAGCTGGGGGAGGAGGAGGAGGGTAGAGCAGAGTTTTGAAGGTGGAGAATAGTTTCCGAGCGTCAGTTGCACCGTTGATCTTGTCATTGAAAAAAGTCTTCTTCGCAGCAGTGATGCTGGATGAGAAGGAGGCCAGCAGTGTCTGGTAGCTTGCAAGATCGTCCAGTGCGGCAGATTTGTGCCACTTTCTCTCAGCCGCTCTGAGATTGGAGCGCTGCGTTCGGAGGGTATCACTCAGCCACGAATGAGACTGGGTAGATCGAGCAGGTCTGGTGGAAAGTGGACACAAGCTGTCCAAGCATGAGCTCAGAGTGGAGCAGAGAGATTCTGTGGCATCATTGACACCTAGTGAGGAGAAAGTGGATAAAGGTGGAAGAGCAGAAGAAACCAGAGAGGAAAAGTGGGTGGGAGAGAGGTTGCAGAGGTTGCGCCGGAACGAGACCATCGGAGGGGGGACAGAGGGTTGCTCAATGAGCCGAACATTGAAGCGAATGAAGAAGTGGTCCGAGAGATGCAGAGGGGTTACCGTTAGGTTGTCCATGGTGCAGTTCCGAGCAAGGATGAGGTCAAGCTCTTTTCCTGCTTTGTGATTAGGGTTGTAGCGTGGTTAGAGTCCATTCCCTGTGGTCAGTTTGTATTTAAAATGGTGGGTGCCAATAAATAGCCAACTGGATCCAAAAGTAACATAAAGTGAAGTCTAACACTAACTGTAAGGAATTACAGTATATCCTGCCTGAGCATATGACAAACATAACAAAGCAACCGCTGTGACCACCAAACATGTGCTTACTACATTATAATCTTCCAAATGGTCATTTTATCGTGGTAACAAAGGAAAGGTCCACACCCTGGCATTGCTCAGACACCTGGGGTAAGGAAACAAACTGAGGTGTAAGCAAAACAAACTGTATTAGCAGAATGATTTGGAAAAAAAATCGAGCAAAAATGCAGTATGAGGGGCTGAAATGTCAAGAGTGATCAGAAACTAAATAAATGTTTGGATGGATAATGCCAGAGCACCTCAGAGATCAGATAAAACTCACAATACATATGTCAGGCCTCCACTGATTTACCTTTAAACCAGAATTAAAACCTACCTTGTGTAATGTAATAATATAATTCAGGGAATTCAGAAATGTTTAATATCTCTTTGATATTACATACTGGCCTTTTCATGAAGGGAGTGGAGCAAGTGGCGACATGTTCCAACAGGTTCATAGGAAAAATACAGAATAGGCATGATTTGGTTTGCAAGCAAAAAATATAGATATTTTTGCACACTGTTTTCAAGCAATGCTTTATGAATCACAGGTTAAATTTGTGGTAAGAGATTTTTGTTCTCTTCCACAGTGCCATCTAGTGTTTCAGTTTTAAGTTGCAGTCATCTATGTGCCTAAATATTTGTTCTGCTCAAACTAGAATGTCCATGACAGTTACTCTCTTATTGATAAGACAAGGTTCATTTGAAAACCCCAATGTTTTCATATGCAAGGTCTTGACCTAAATTAGGTACATAAAGATACAGAATGTGTAAATGGCTATTTCCAAATATGTGTTAGAAATATGGTATATGATATAGGGCCCGCCGGCCGGTGGAAATGGCCATTTACATGGATTTTGGATATAGGCGTGGTGACATATTCTTCTCTGACAAGGAGCATTTTAATGCACTAATCACAAACCACCACTGCCCGAGTCTGATTCATCTGTTTGACAAAAAATACCACGGACTGACGGAAGCCACGGAAGACTGCCCCATTATGCCTACATATTTCTGCATGAGCAAAGGAAGCAGGAGCAAAGCTGTGTTATGGGTGTAGGTGAAATTGGTACCAGCCTCACATGGGAGTACCAGACTATGTAGGTAACTTACCCTGTGAGCAGGAGCCGGGTGAATGTGGGTGCAATTGTGTGTAAATTGTGATACCGTCTTTGCGAGGGCCACCAAGACACACTGGTGCTGTCCTTGCAACAGCAACAATATGTTGGTAATCTCACCCGATTGGACAGGCATCAACCATTCAACACAAAGGCAGATCAATTAAGTTGAACACCTAGGGGGCGCCACACAAAGTGTAGTGTCCTCCACGTGGTCAAAATAATGATAATCCACAAATCAGTCTCGTTAAATATATCAGTCTCATAAAATATATTATACTATCAATTTGGAACTCTGATTAATAATTAAATTAATAACTACAACCAAAGTTACCTTACTAATAGTATAGTTGAAGGTCATTAGAATTCTGAATAGAAGAGGTTGGCAACGTCCATTCTTGTGTAACATTAAATAAACCAGCGTATATAAATCAAAGTATTTATTCACACAATGATAAGAAAATAACACACAATATGTAATCTAGCTAAATGTAACTAACCAATGAATTGAAGGAATGTGGGGATGTGTGTGTGAGCTGGTGAGCTCGGGGTTGCGCTGTTAGGAGCGCGCCAGAAAGAATGTGTGTGTGTGTTCCTTTGTCTGATCACCGTAGTTCCGCGTGCATGTGTGTGCACGTACGCGAACATACATGTGATGTGAACAAGGACGAGCCTATATGCAGCGCGAATTTCGAGTATTCTCTTCGCGTGTGAGGCTATGTGAAGGCCAATGTATGTGTAATCGTGCGCGATTAAGATGCCATGTTAGGAAAGAGGGAAATGGTTAGTGATGCATGCAAGACTCGATGTGTCTGAGAAGCAATCCTAACGATAACCCTTAGATGGTGTGGCGAAGCCAACTACCAGCTAACAATGAACATATATATCACAGTTACGTTCAGTAAACAAAACATATGAAACACATGAACAATGGCATGTAAACAGTCTTATGCTTAGCCAGATTGTGAATAGCTAGGATAGCTAAATGCCCAGTTAATGTCAGAGTTACCAGACCTTTATGAAAAGAGTCGTGCTGGCGAGTCCGATGTTGAAACGGCAGAAGAGATTATGCCGTCCATAGCTGGAGAAAGTTGTCCTTGCTGTGATGTCTGTGTCCCTGCAGTTTAGATCGGAGGATTTGATCGCTCAGAACATTGCAGTCTGCCTTTTGTTCCCGTTGTGTGGAGTTAGCTAGCAGGTCTGTTGTTAGCTGCTTTCCTCTGCACTTACTGCGTCTCACTTATCAGTTCGGTGACTGAGATCTTAGGCGTGTGTCGGCCGTAAGAAGTTGAGAACAAAGAGAGTTGGTTGTTCACCGGTTGACGGTGTTCCCACGCGTTGCTGGAGGTGAGGAGAGGTGTGCGCCTGGCTGGAAGGCCGGCGAAAGAGAAAGAGAGAGCGAACATCTGGAAAAATGTTGCTTTTGTTCAAGCTAAAGGGGGCGTGGTGAGTCGCATCAGGTTGCCTTTTTATTACAGGTAAAGCTTGACGTAACTTCCGGGTGAAATCACAAGCAAGTTACTGATTGAAGTCAAACACAATGGACCATTCCAGGTGTACCTACATGGGTAAATGCAATTAATCTGTCTTGGATATCCTCGAAGTTAACACATATCCTGGCAAGCTTTTAAAAAGAATAAAATGTTTGTTAAAAAGGTTTAACCCCTTGAAACAATCAAGCATCTGGGAAGAGGTTATTTCATTTGCCCGACTTCAGTTACATTTTAAATTAGTCAGCAGTAAACCAATGCCATCCATGATGTAAATTAGCAATAGTGATCTTGTTACTTCTATTCACAAACTGTAGTCTAATTACACCAAGGCTAAGAAAAAATGCTGCGCTGCACCTAAGTGTCTTCCACAAAGGATCTCTTTTTAGCACACAGCGGGCAGCGGAATACAGAGAGAGAGATTGCATTCAGGTTGGTCCAGATCCATCAACATAAACATAGCTTGCAACCTCTCATCTCTTATGCATTCCCCATTCATGTAGGCTGCTGGTTTCTTCAGTTTCTTACCCTGTCTGTGGGATATCCCATATAGTCAGCCTATCTACACATACAGACACCAGTAGTCTCATGTTACGCAAATGGATACCTCTAAAGCCTATGTCTATTCTCTCTCGTTGGTCCAATGCTCAGCTAAACAGGCTTTCACTCACCTGGTTGGTGATGCTGAGCTTCTGGATGCATCAACTACACCAAACAGCCTACAGCTTAATTCTGAGTAAAAAAAAGTAATGTAAAGGATTTCAATCTAATTAATGTTGAATACCAGTACCTGACACGAACTTAATAGGCTGTTGCAGTAAAAGCTTAAGATCATTCTTTCGCGTCACCACACGATGTTATTGGGTGAAGGGGTGAAAGTAGCATACCTTTTATTTCTTCTGCTCCTCTTCTGCTCCTACAATTCACACCACAGCATGAGCCAAAATGTCTGCTGAAACATTTAACATCTCAGCAAGATGTAAGCTAGACCTTTACATTTTTCATTTTAGTGCCTAGCTCCAAACAAATGTATTCCATTAGACACATTTTTTTAGCTTATTAAACAGAATATGTATCACATGTTCACATTCTAGGCCTAAATAAATTCTTCAGAGTGGATGAAAGATGGGCCATAGGCCTACTGATCTTGACAAAAAAGAACATTCAGTTATCATGGAATCTAAGCGAGATAAACAGTTTCTTTTTTACAGCCTTATCAATATAACATTCAGTTTGAAGGGATGTGGTTAGGGCATTTTAAAACAGGCTAGATTCACGAGTTCATGAATTTCATTGTTTTTAACAGAACAAGGCAATATTTCCATCTTCTTGTATGTATTCTCATCTGATGCATTCAGTTGAAAGGGATTGCTCAACAATGTTATTGGTCAGCTCTAACCAAACCTTTCACTAATTAACTTCAGCCTGGCTCTGTTCATTTAATTCCTTTACTACTTGCTCCTTTTTTTGTGAAACACTGCGTATGCGCTGCCGTTTTTGCTGTCAAAGTAAGGCCCAACGTTTTTGGTAAAAAAAAATACTCACCGCCACGGAACTGTGCAACTAGTCTCCTTGCACCCATGGAAGCCTGCCTTGGAATACCCTACAACTCATCTCTTTTTGGGAAAAACAGGAGGGTCTGACCAAAAAAAGTGAATTACGATATTCGATGCATTTAAATGTGAACAATGTAGTGATTTGTGAGTTTGTAATATACTTAATATACTCTTTAATGTATCCTCCATATTTCTGAGAAGCCAGCAACACACTATTTCCATTTGGGGGAGTAATGTACTGTAAACAACTCCACAAGCATTACATATGCATTATCAAAGCAAAACATCTGTATACGTCTGCTGAAGTTCTGAGTATTGTGACCGCATGTGGTCAGTGCCCTTGGGCTATGTGGAGATCAGCTCACATGTGCATAGTTCAATGGTAGCACACTCTTCCAGGTTGCCATGGATACCCCATACAGTTTGTGTAATAGCCTTGGGTGTGTTGAATATGATGTTCAATTTGCCTGTCTGCTTTTGGTGATGAGGAGCTTAACATGTGCATGTACAGTAAGCTGACACAGTACTGTTTGCTCACACTCTCATGTTCCATTTTCTTTAATGCTTTCTGTGTTAGCATGTGAATTAGATTTGTATTAATCCTTATTGTAGGTCTACTTCCTGTGGATGTATAAATATCTTTTTATTACATATTATTTTTTTTTTTTTTGGTTTGGAAATCAAACATAGCAATCATCATCATACAATACATAAAAATTGCAAGGACAACATTCATATACAAACACATTGAACAAAAAGACAAGAACAAAGACTGCACAGGATCACTCTGATTTTTTATCTCTCCGACTGGCGATCACTCTGACTGGGGATCACTCTGAATGGGGATCACTCTGACTGGGGATCACTCTGACTGGAGATCACTCCGACTGGCGATCACTCTGAGCTTACCATGTACAGTATAACACTGCACAGCTATTGCTTCATTGTGTTGAAATCCTGATTTATTCAGTGTTCTTAAATGTTTTCTTTTCTGCCACGTAGCCACAGAAAATCAATGTGGTATCATCACACATAAACAAGCATAATTGCAGGCTCATTTTAGTCCCAAGTGATTCCACAAAATCCACAAAACTATTTCGTCATCGCATTCCTGTCCATGTAAAATAGAAGACTTGCTGTTTACACTGGACAGTTGTCATCACCAGAGCGAATGCTCAATACCAGGCAGGTGAATTAATGAAGACACAAAACTTGATTGTAATCAAGGGGACAGTAATTATGCTACAGAATTTGAACCAAAATTGACTGTAGTGTGTTAATTAACATTTTGGCACCACCTTTTCCAGACATTTTGGCAGTTTTGGCTGTACTTCATTGAGCGTGCTGTTTCTGATTGGATGTTCTGGCTCCGCACACTGAAAAGGCTTTATTGGTGTGCCTGAGTCCATTTGGAATATTGAACAAGATGTGAAATAATAATGACTTAGTGCCTTTTTGGCAAGAGAGCAAGGAGCGTTCCGCAGTGATGTTGTTTAATACATTCGGAAACACAAAACTGTGTCTACACACAAACTAGCAGTAAAACAGGGAAATAAAACAATATAATAAGACCAACATGAATTTAGAAAAAAAAACAGTGGGGTTATGTAGATTAATGTGATCAAATAGAATACAACAGGGGAAATTCATACTCTAAGAATCCTGCTCCCCTGAACTAGAAGTGTTATCGGTGATATACAGACCCTTCTACTTACCACGGGAGTTAAAAGTAGAACAGTGTTCACATTCCACCAGATCCTAACGTTCATAAGGTCCCCAAAAAA
>NC_045168.1:20299435-20311935 GCF_900700415.2 Clupea harengus
GCTTGTAAGCCTGATGCTTCTTTGTTGTGACACTGTTGTCTAAATCCTGAACTCTATAGAGCTCTGACTGCACAAAACCCTTGCCCTCCACCAAGGGACCTCTGCACAAAACACAGCATCCTCGAATAAGCTCAGCAAAAGCACAGCAAAACACATGACCAATTGCACTTTTGTATGGACTTTTGTATTTGACTTAGTCCATATTATGAACATGGGCCTAAGTGTTTTGGTGTTTTAGAGAGAGTATGTGGTATTTGGATGTATTAAAGGAGCTCTGGGCCATACAGAGCCTTAGTGAAGAGAGATGGAGAGTGAGAGAGATAGAGAGCAAGAGAGGGTTGGAGAGAGATAAACACAGTCAGATAGAGAGAGAGGTGTGGGAGGCAATTAGGCATGTGTGAGTAAGTGACGATTCATATTTATGAGCAAACGTGATCCCCCCCCCTCCAGATTAGATTCCACCATGCCTCCACCACCACCACCACCTCCGCCTTCACCTCCTCGGCAAGACAGAACAGTGCCTCTATCAGCTAATACACGGATGATTTATAGATATCCTGTATAATAGATAAGCCAGCTCTGCCGCAGTGGCTAAATTATGCATACCTCTATACTATCATTAGCTGTGCTCTGGTCTTACATGCAAGATGCTTTGTGTGAATGAGAGCCACAGACAGACAAAGAGAGAGAGAGATGGAATGTGGAGTGTGAGAGAGAGACAGAGAGTGAAACAGAGAGAGAGAGAGAGAGAGATCTAGAGTGAAATAAATTGGATGGGTGCGAGAAAGCAGGGAGCGAATAAAAACCTATCAAAAGAGAAAATACATCCACTGAAAGGGAGAGGAGAGCTATTGATCACGGTGAAGTGGAGCCTGAGCACTGGTAACTCAAGCGCTGATATATCACAGCCAGCGGAGGAGGTAATAACAGATTTACATTACACACGGGGGGGGGGGCCCTCACAATAAATAGAGCTTTTTGGTTTGTAGCTCCTCTTTACCACCACGAATAGCAGACGCCGTGAGATTTACACAACATCTCACCACCACAGATATATTTTAAAGGAACCTGTACAGCCTAGATCCACTGGAAGGTAAGCCTTCCCCCTGTACAGCAGTGGTCATATGTCCGATTAAGACACAGAGTTATTTAGAAGGACATAACAGTGGGGGAAAGAAACTGGGATGGAAAAAAAAGAGGGAAAGCCATTTTGTGTTATTTGCTGTTCGGGAACAATTTGCAACAAATCCATTTGGGCCTCCTATTATTGGCTTTGTTACTGAGTCCATTAGTGATGCTATGAAATTAACACCCGATGGAAATGGAAGAAGAAAGAGAAGAAGAAAATAAAGGATGAAGGTGAAGAAAAAAAGAGAACAGAAAAAAAAAGTGTAGAAAGAAGAAAAAAGAAAAACGAAGCAGAATTAAACGACAATGGGGGAGGTTTGAACAAAGTTCATCATCACCACACTCTACCTTTTTCCTCCTGTAAAAATGCGTCCAACTTTTCCTGCTGCCAAAGCACATTTCTCACGCACCTCCGCGGAAACAGGAACTTCACGGGCCGGCAATCAGCAAGGGACGCCTCAGTGCTTGCTTGGTGCAACACAAGCGTTTGATGAAACAAGCGTTCTCTGGAGGAACACACAGCGGCTGAGAGACGCGATGAAGAGAGGACTTCATATCACTTTCTCTGCCATTCAGCAATTTCTTTTTTTATGTTCAAAAAGAAACTGATTGTCTTCAGGTAATTGCAGCCTGGTCCATCATGGGTGGCCACATAAGATGTTAAGAAGCTCTTGGAGTTCTTGGATCTCAATAAATGCTTAGTTGCAGAGCAGGAAAAATAAGAACAGAAACGACATCAAGGATTAGGAGATGATTTACAGTGGTTTCTACCTACAAAGAGACTTGTGAGATGGTTGAGATACAAAAAAAGTATCAGTGATGGGAGAGAAATGCATTTAATGATCACAGAGCTACAACTGGATGAGGTCATCTGAGTATTGAAGTGTGCTGACCATAGAGATGATTTCAGAGTTGAGCACTGAGAGAAAGAATGACAAATGCCATTTTTAGAGATCAATTAATACCCAATCTGTGCTCGAGTATATCAGTGACAACTCCATGAAATAATGAATCTATATCTGTCGAAATTAGAGCTTAAACAAAAACTTAGTTTGTAAATGATTTGTCAATACTATTTGGCTTATCAAATATATGTTTTACCTCCTGATTATATTTCAACAGCAAATAAATATGTGTTTATATATGCTGTACCAGGTCTGACAAACGAGTTTGAAAGGCATTATGGGTGGAATAAGGACCAAAGGTTTTTGGTTTAATTTTATTATTAAAATAAGTATAAAAATATAATTATAAAACAGAATGACTCAGCATTCAAACAACATGACTTGAGTGTGAAATTCTACACAACAAACTCCCTTTGTACAAGTCTACTTCTATGAGCTGAAATGAATTCACATCTTGACAGAAATTGTACTGTACTGTTCACAGGAACGTTGTTTCTCAAAACAAAGATATTGAATAGTATACATTATGTCCATTGCTGCAAAACATTTTATACACATACTTATTTCAAATGTAGTTTGTCATAAAAGCTATTTTTTATTGAATTTTTTGTTTCTTTTTTTTGCCATAAACATAGATAGTAACAAGACTACTATCGCTCTTCGTAGTAACAAAACACATTTTCCACACCATTGTTCACAATGTACTCCTACAATTTGAAGGCATCTTTACTGATTTCGAGAAAAAGAAAAAAAAACAAACATGAAAAAATCCTTAAGAGTAGTGACTGGTTACACTGTCAGCTGAACTGGAGTATAGTATATTCCAGTCTCCATATTTACGATACGAGGGGCGGGTGGTGCGTATTATGATTGGCCGGCCCTTTTGACTGACACAAGAGTGGACCAGTTCTCGACCGCTTTTTTTTCTTTTCCCCCTCCCCCCGCTCCGCTTTAAGCCTCTCTGTCCGTGTCCTTGCCGATGTACATGTCAGCCAGTTTCCTGAACTGCGGGCCCCAGTGGCTGAGGTACTCAAAGTCCTGGTCGCCCTCGGTGGCGGCCGACTCCAGGGAGCTGAGGGACTCAGCCAGCGAGCCGCTGCCCTCGTAGGCGTAGGTGGCCAGCGAGTCGTACGGCGGCGCGGTGGGGTCCAAGTCGTTTTCATGCAGTCGCCCGCTGATGAAATCACGGATGTCGGCGTTGTCCTTGATCGGCGAGGTGCGGCGGAAGGGGAAGAGCATTTCGGGGATGATGTCGCGGCGCAGCTTGTTGGCATCCATCACCTCGGGGTTGCGCAGCGTGCCGATGTCGAAGGCCTGCGTGTCCTCTTCGCCGCCGCCCTCGTCGTTGTAGCTCACCACGTTGTCGCGCACGTCCTCCTTCGAGATGATCAGCGGCTCCTTCTTGCGCTGACGCCGCAGGGCTGCGAACATCACCACGATCACTGCGAAGAGAGGAGGGACAGGGAGGGAGGGAGAAACAGAGGGAATTTGAATCATGAATACAATGCTGCGTTGGCTGAAACTGAAAGTTTAGTCCGCACATTTAATAAATATCAGATCAGTTGAGAAGAAAGAGAAAATCAAAAAGAAAAGAGTAGTGAAAGGAACAAGACAACCAGTCTGATAGACAGACAGACAGACAGACAGACAGACAGACAGACAGACAGACAGACAGACAGAAAGAAAGAACAAAAACACATCCTAGAGACCATCAGACCATTGCCATACTGTTAGAGCTTTCTCTGAAAAGACAGGGGGCACTAATGCAGCACCAAAACACTCACTGAAAAAAGACCCTGAGAACTCGTAGACAGAGAGCGAGAGAGAGAGAGAGAGAAAGAGAAAGAGAAAGAGAGCAAGGGAGACATAGATAGAGAGGGAGAGAGAAAGCAAGAGGGGAATTAAAATACATAGGGTCTGGAGTGGAAATACAGGGGGTGAGTTTCAAAAGCACACTTAAGATCTCTATGAATGCGGCGGCAAGCGACGCCTCGTGATGGCTGATAGTGTGCTCAGTGCCTGAAGCGATAACCTTGTAGTATTAAAAATTCAGCTGAGGTCTCTCTCTCTCTCTCTCTCTCTCTCTTTCTCTCTCTACTGGATCATCATGCCTATCTATAAAAGCCCCGTGTCTTTGAAAGCGCAAGTCCCCAAGTTCCCTTTCCAGCTCCCAGGTATTGTTAGCACATCTTGCTGATCTGTTTTCTCAAAAGTCACCACACTTTCAAATGCAGACAAATGCACACACACACACACACACACACACACACACACACACACACACACACACACACACTCCTATTTCAAGGAGTATCAAAAGGCCCTCTTGCACTGGATAACAAAAGGAGAGAGATAAAATGAACCTTTTCTGCAGAGAAGCAAAGATGCGCAGGCCCTTGAGAGGAAAGTAAAGTTGGCTACGGGTCAGATCAGTTTGGATGCAAAAGCTACTGTACAGGCCTTCTTTATTGTTGGAGGCGTACTATAGCTTAGATCTGTAAAGGAAAATGTCATGCTATATGCTAAAGTCTTTCTTCAGTGAGACTCTTTTCCATTTAGATGCTGGCAGCATTATGAGGTTCTGTGAAAACTAGCTCCAGTTTTGCTCTGGTTCGATTCTGTGGGGTTCATTGATGTTGTATTCCTTTGTGTGTAATTCAGTTCTGCTGTGCCGTTTTTACTGTTTACAGTTTTGCTTTGGTTGATTCATTATGGTTCTGCCACATTGGATTCATTTCAGTACGCATCTGTTTTGAAGTGGTCGTTTAGTAGGAATCAGTTGTATTCCAGTCATTTCAGTATGTTTCAGTTTTGCTGTGGTGGTTACAAAATGGATCTGTTCTGCTTTGGTCATTTTCAGCATGGTTCAGTTTTTGTAGTGGCTGTTTCAGCATAAGCATCGGCCTGAAACTCTCTCTCTCTCTCTCTCCCTCCCTCCCTCGCTCGCTCCCTCCCTCCCTACCCAACGGTGAACGCGGTCGCTCACGCTCCCGCTGCTCATGCTGTCGTCTCTGTGTGGAGCCGCTCGGCTCTCCAGGTGCCGGCTCGCTGCCTCTCTACCTCCCACTCAGCTGTTAATTATGAAGGAGGGATGGAGAGCAAGCGGGTGGGCTGGGACGGAGGGCAGGCATGGAGGGAGGGAGGGAGAGGAGAGGAGGTGAGCGTAGGAGAGCAGATCAGAGCAGGAAATGGAAAGGGAGGGCGGGAGAGGTGATGGCAGTGCTGCTGCTCTCTGTGGTGAGGGGGAGCACAGGGCTTAAGGCTCTACCTGCCCTCCTAGACGGGGGGGTGGGGGTGGGGGTGGAGATGGGGCTCAGGGTGGGGTGTTGTGGAGGTAGGGGTCAGAGAGAAGAGAGAGAACAGGTGCAGTGTGAGGTGAGGGGTGACGGGGAGGCAATCACTATAGAGGAGGGAGACGGAGGGAGGGAACATCTATACACATACACTTTCCAGTCCAGTTTTCTCATCTCTCTCTCTCTCTCTTCCTCTCCAATTCACATTCACAACTTCAAAGCGGCGTATTAGCATATCTATAACGTATTACATCATTGACAAACAATATGAAAGGACAGGTGTATAAAGAGCTACATGCCATGTTCTCTCTCTCTCTCTCTCTCTCTCGCCCTCCCCCCTTTCTGTTCCATGTCAGTGTTTCACCCCTACTCCAAACGGATAACGGTGGAGTGGGGTGGAGGTTGCGGTGGCGGTGGAGGTCGTGGTGATCTGGAGTAGCTGACAGGTGGAGATGGCAGGATAATGATTATGATGCCACGATGCCTCGATCAGGGGGTGTGACGGTGGGTTTCACCCCAGGGGCTGGTCAAACTAACCCCTTACACACACACACACACACACACACCCACACACACACACACAGTCACACACCACACACTCCTGTGCATGACAGGTGCAGGGAAGGAAAGTGTGAGATAGAGCTGAAGATGTCAATACTTCATTTGCTATCGCAGGATCAGTGCTGGATTTCAGAAAAGGGGAAAAAAAACTTCTGTGTGTGTGTGAGCGAGAGAGAGGTGTGCGTGTGTGGGGGGGGGGGGGTGGGTGTCGAAAGAGAAAGATTGTTTTGTGGCTTACAAAAACAGTGTAATATAATGACAATATATATCACTGGATGCATACAGACACCGACATAGAACACAACCACAAATGCAACCCTGGATGTATACAAACACACACATGCATACAAATGCACACATGGAGGGAGACAAATACACACTAATACACAAACACACTTACAATTCCATACAAACATGTTTTAGACCTGATTTCCAACACAAAGCCTAATCAGTATTCAGTGTCGATGGCTCTGACTCACTCTCACACACACACACACACACACACACACACACACACACACACACACACACACACACACACACACACACGTGTGCTGGATGATTACCTGCAGGTACAACATGGTTATTCTTGGTCAAAAGGGTTCATTCGCCAGCTGCTTAGCACGGCCCATAATTTATTAATATGCCCTTGAACATAAGTACAACACAGTTCTGTATATCTTTCATTTTTTACCTCTCTTTTTTTGCTTTGAAAAGGAAAGCTAGCTCCAGCCGTTCAGGGCTGGCAGTGGTTATGTATGCTGCATTAGAGGCAATATGTCTGGAAGCCGGGAAGACTGTCTTCGACCTACTTTGACCAGGCAAAAGCACAAAGGCTTTTTTTTTTTTTTTTAAATGCATTTTACATTTAATAATGAAAGCTGCTGCTGTTCTGCTGTGTTTTCTTGGGGTGGGAGCAGAGAGAACATGCGGTTTTATGGCCACGCTGAACCTGAGGTGATCTTGCGACCGACTGGCCTATTTTTATGTCCTGATTGTCAAGAACAAAACAACCATCGGAGAGGCAAGTCGAACAAACAGTAGAGAAGGACAAGCAAACAATGACACGCTGTTAGCAAGACAAACACACACTCTGAGACACACACACATACAGACAAGCAGTAGGCGTGGGTGCTTTTATACCGACTGATAGACACACCCAACAAAAACATAAGGAGGCCCTATTACACAACAGGCACACTGTGTTTCTGCTAAACTTGTGAAATTGTTTAGTCAAATCTGCTTCATGCAAGACCCCGGCGGCAAATTGTCCCTTCATGGAAAATGTCATGAAATGGAATACACGATGCACAATAATGACCACAATAATATCACTACTGCTCTAAAGGGAGATAACCGAAAAACAACAAAGTGTACAGGAAATGAGGAGTTAGAGCACGATACAGTGGATTAAAGTCACTCAGTGTGGTAAGCAGAAGTGTGTATATGGTATAGAATTGAATGTCATAGATTAACTGGTGGAGTGCCCTACAACAGCTGGGTCATGGGTTTAACACTTACTGAGCACTCACCCTGACGAAAAGACTGGTAAACGCTTTGGATAAGTGTCTGCAGAACTGACCCAAAATACCTGACCTGTGTGTGCATTTGTGTGCGCGCGTGCCTATGTTCATATTACTGTATATTCTGCCTTATTTTTCATTTTGTAACTTGTTCTTATCAGAACGATGTTCTTTTTATCTTCATGACTGTGATATAACAAACGAGTGTCTTGATTTACTGCTCTTTGTCCTTTGGCAGCCCTGTATCTCAATGGCCCTGCCAATAAGGTCACTTTGACTTAGAAAGTCTGCTTGTGACTAGCTGTGAGTGTTGGAAGTGTAGCGTAACTCACTGAGTAGGATGATGATGCAGAGCAGTATGGCCACCAGCGCTCCGGTGCTGAGGCCGGCGGACAGCATCAAGGCCTCGGTGCTGCAGGACTGCACGTTGCCGCGGCTGTCGCAGCCGCACACGCGCACCGTCAGCGTGCTGGTGCTGCTCTGGATGGGGTAGTCGTTGTCCGAGATCACCACCGGCAGCAGATACGAGCTGGTCTCCCGCCGGCTGAAGCCGCCACGGCGAGTCAAGATCCGCGCTGTGTTGTCTGGATGAGAGATGCTCATTTTTTACTACAATTCCCAGGATGCTTTTGTTTTGTCATAGTAAATACAATTTGCAAGAAACTCTCTCATTCAACTCTAATTTACTTAAGGATTTGTTCAGTGTGAACAGACTTCAGAACTGGTAATGGTGATAAGACACTGTGTTTAAAGAAGCTTTAGGCAAAATATACACAAGGAGGCTGAGGAATGAAGGGATGCCATACTCTGCACTGTTTATGTAAATATAACATTCATCTTGGGACAGCAAGGACTTTCACAGAAGAAGTGCACTAGTGATGGCACACAATGTCATTGACTGGCACATCACATTGAGGGTCATAATGTTTGAAATTCTGCATTTATTTTTAGTGTTTTTATTTGTTTAATGTCATGGTTGTTTTACCTTCATTGTCAACGATGGTGAAGTTGGGGTTGATGGTGCTGAGACTGAACACAAACTTGTGACCGACCAGAGGCTCGTCGGTGTCCACAGCGCTTATGGTCTGGATCAGCTGAGAGAGACAGAGGGCCCATCAGTATAGAAAGAAATTATACATAGACCTTATAGATATTTTATGAAAGAGAAAATTACAATGCTTTTAAGGATCCCTTAATCATCATTATTTAATGCATTACATACAAAGAGCAGACGACTTACTGCCACATGAGCAAATCATATTAAGTGGTTACTATGCATGCCGCAGCTAAGGGTTTCTAAATCATCCCTTGACAATTACAACACAAAGCATCGGTTAATATGAACAAGCCATTTACGCCATCACACCATTATTATAATGCTGAGGTTAATTGTGAAGCCATGTTAAGTTGTGCATTGCATTAATGCTATTTAAAGCAAATTCATGTTAAGAGGGGTTCATAAATACATGAACATATTGAGTGTTGTTGGTTGAAAAAATATAAGTATGTGTATTACCTGACCAGCTTTCACGTTCTCACAGACAAAAGTCTCATAAAACATGGCAAATTCAGGAGCGTTGTCATTGATGTCCATGACTTTGATGAACACAGGGACTCTTGTAATCTGCCCAGCATTATCTACAATGAAACACAGATGTAAAGAAAAGTAAGATTAACACCACATTCAGGGCTGAAGCCATTCAGCTGCTTTACAGGTCATCCCATGTCCATTTACAACAGCTATGGCACCGTAAGCCAATTCTCCTGTTAAACAGTATTCATTTATTTATGAGGGGAGAGTTAATTCGTGCCATATTTAGCCAAGCATGGCTTCAAGGAAAAATATTATTTCAAGGTGTATTTAGGTCAGACAGAGCAGTGATAATCTCAGGCATTCATCATGGGACTCCTGCTGCCCTCACTTGGCTTTGGTCCTTTAGAATCTACGAACATATGCACCTGTTTCTTGAAAACAAACAAAATAGCCTTTCCTAACTTTCTTAAGTGCCTCTATCTGCCATCAACTTGAGGTCATCTTTGAGTAGTCGAAGTGTACACTGTTTTTGTTGGGTCGCCGATAAGTCAACGTAGTTCACATATTTTAATTCTTGTTGGAGAAATCATATATAATATGATATATATGATTAATATTTTAGACAGTTGGGTCATGTATCAACTGTATGTATGTTAAGGGACCTAGTGAATACACATGAACAATAACAGAACATGGAAAACGTTTGTTGGATTGAGCATCTTTGGCTTTCTATTGCCTTTGGCAAATTTGGAGGACACACCCAAAGTCAAGCAGACTACCCATTTCTGTATCCCATCTGATCTTAGGCATGACAAGAGTGGCCCTGGACTAGACGTCGGTTTGGTTAGTTTAGTAGATGTCCCTATAATGTTAGATTTTTATGAAGAAATCAACTCAGTGAATTAGACTTACCAACAAGCCGTGGCCTGATATTAAATGACTGATTAATAAATACTACCACTGTACTCACTTGGAGTGATCTTGGGAGAACCATATGCTTCTACAGGAAACACACAAAAGAAAATCTCTCAGTCATCCCAAACTGAAACATCAGAAAGCACAAACACACCACTCATTCGCCTCACTCCCGCCTGTAGTGATCAATTAAAAACCCTTCAAATTAAACTCTTAAAAGTCTTTCATAAGCTCATTGAAATGTAGAGTACTTTCAGGTTAAACAATGTGATGGACTCTCCACTAAAGCGGCTCCACTCGGCCATCTTCCACTCGGCCATCTTTCCGTCCCACACAAGTAGAGTGATCTCATTACAATGCACCATTAATTAGGTTTGGGTTATCGCTAGTGGCCCGACAACAACAAGAGGTTAGGGATGCGGAGGTCTGTGGCATAGAACGAGTGAATGCCCTGCATGGGTGTGTCAAGCTCCACACTATTGGACACCATGGGGTAACACTTCAGGTCATCCTGGCTTCATAAGACTGATATAACCATGTCATAAGCATGTAATGGCAGATGTCATACACAGCCGATGTCTAATGATCACTGGTAATTGGCATGACAGCTCTCAGAATTGTATATGGCATAACAGCTCAATGTCACATGTAATTAAGCTGTCATAGCATTATACAGTCATAACAATTACTGATTATGGTGACACAACACTGTTACACCACTGTGCGTTGATTGTAACAGCTATTTCTAACAGCATATGAACAGCATCTGCCATAGCATAAGTATGACATGGTTATATTAGTCCTCGAACATTCAGGTAATGTGTTAGTGGCAGACTCGGAGGTGCCTGACGAGGGCGTAGAGTGCTTACTGATCTCTGATGCCGCCACCGAGATGTTGTGCCACCGGTTCAGCTCACGGTCCAGGGGCTGCAGGGTGAAGATGGTGCCGTTGATGGGGTCGATGTTGAAGAGGCGCTCCAGGTCTGTGTATCTGTCGATGGTGTATCTGGAGAAAAAAAAAAACGGCATAAAGAGAACACCATCGTCACATTTTTTTTACATGAGTCATTTAATGGGGTGCTTTTATCTAGCAACGTATCCAGGCGGTGAGTGTAGATCTTTATCATGTATCCCTGGGAGAGCAGGCCCTTGACCTGTTAGTGATATTACAACCGTGGCCCATCCTCTTGAGGGAGTTGATGGATGCAGACCACAGAACTGCTCTCGTGGCACGGAGCTGTTGCACGTAGTTGGGAACGGCAACCGCGCTAAAGAGGAAGCTCTTGCTCTTTTTATTAATGACTAGAAAGCACCGCATCGGGTGGGCAGTCGGCCAAACACACACTTTCCTCCCAGTGGGCGCACACACGCGCACACACACACACACACACACACACACACACACACACACACACACACACACACACACACACACATTCACACATGCAGTGCTCAAAGTCATCAATATTTACAAGTTAATGTATATTGACCTGAGTCGTTTTGGCAGCATTGGGTTGTTAAACAGTGTTTCAGCGAGTCTGTAAATTCCCTTAATGAATTGAAAGGCATCGCGTGCTACAGCAGAACTATTCAAATTAGAAAGTGGTCGAGTAAGGGGGGAGGGGGGGGAACACCATTGCAGTGTTTCGAAAAATGACTCCAAGGATACGTCAGTCTGCTACATTCACTTTCATTTGGATCCGCCAGGGCTCTCATCAGATGTGTTCAGTATGCTGTTCTCTCTCTCTCTCTTTATCTCTCTCTCTCTCTCTCGTATCTTTTCGTACCCGCTTGGCCTTTGATTTGGTAGCAGACTCGTTGAAGACCCTTTGTCTCTTACGGATGCAAACGTATATCAGGGAACCACTCTGATGTTGATTGTGTGTGTGTGTGTGTGTGTGTGTGTGTGTGTGTGTGTGTGTGTGTGTGTGTGTGTGTGTGTGTGTGTGCGTGCGTGTGTGTGTGTGTAGAGTATGACATTCCTTAAGCTCCTGTGATTAGATCCGATTTGTTGGAACGGACTCCGGCACGAGTAAAACGTTCCTTCCACATGCGGGCAGCGGTGCTGTCGGGACGCAATAAATCACTCATATTTCCCCTCATTAATCACTGTCTGCGCTCACGTGCGCCTGACATTTAAACACAGACGAGAGCCAATGCCACGCATCACGGACGCCCCGCGCCCAAATCTCCCAAACGTGCCCTGACAGCCAGATCTGATGGGAGCCAAGGCTGGCCCTGCATGTGTGTGTCTGTAATGTGTGTGTATGAGAGAGAGTACGTGTGTGTGTGTGTGTGTGTGTGTGTGTGTGTGTGTGTGTGTGTGTGTGTGTGTGTGTGTGTGTGTGTGTGTGTGTGCGTGTGCGTGTGTGTCGTGTGTGTTTGTGTGTGTGTGCGTGTGTGTATGTGTGTGTAACGTGTGTGTGTAATCAGTGGGGTACAAAGGAGCCTCTCTCTCTAAACGTACGTACATTCCTCACACTCTTTCTTTGTATCCATTTCTATCCCTCTCTCCAGCCCTCTCCCTGTCTCCCGCCTACTCTCTCTCTCACTCTCTCTATTGCGATGCTGGGTTTCGGGTAGCAGGAGCAGCCACACCAGGAGCAGCGGCAGCGGCAGCAGCAGCACTAGTCTCTGTGCA
>NC_045168.1:20321935-20339435 GCF_900700415.2 Clupea harengus
CCACATACAGCACTGCAATGTCACGAAGGATAGCGAGTACCATTTCAGCCCCACACCGTTTCTATTTGCTTCTCTGTTATTGCTGTAAGTAGCTTTTGGCGATTCCAACGCTGGCGGGGTGTGTGTGTGTGTTTGCGATGTGTTTAACTGGCGTTATTGGCTGTGTGTGCGGAGTGTGTGCTCATCCTCCCACAGACTAACTCTCCTGTGTGGACTCCCTCTGTGGCTGCCGACTGGGCTGCTGTTTACACAGACGAAGAGGCTAGTAGAAGTAAACATTCTAGCAACCCTTCAGTTCAGTGCTTTCTCTCTCATTCGCTCTCTCGTGGATGCGTTAAGTGCCTCGTTAATGTGAGTGTGGGACAGAACATGCAGAAATAGCTTTCTATGACACTCAATAGTTGATAGATCACAAATCCCTTAACCAGTGTCATTGGTGTTAATGGGTTATATTGTTGGTAAAAACAGGAAGTGTGTTTGATGCATATTGGTTTGTTTTTATGTTTTTGATTACACATGAATGAAGCAACACATGCCATGTTGTTCTATTGAAGTTTAGCAGCACATTTCAAGCTAAATCCTATTTGGGATTTTAATTGGTAATTTTTTCACTCTTTCAAAGCAATTATTATCACCTTCGTAAATAACAGAAAACATAGCGCTGTGCAAGAACAGTAGGAGTTTGTGTATTCCAGGCATTTGTTCCCCTTTTTTAAATAAAAAAGTCTGAGAATGGTGTTAATTCGCCCAATGTGCTCACTGGTTTCATCGGCAGGCTCATTGATCAGAATATCAAATGATTGCATTATCACGATCATAATCTCTAATCAAAACCTGCTCCAGGTGTTTGCCTTCTCTGCAAATGAGTTTTGAGTCACTGCATGGCGAGACTGACCCCAGAGGCAAGGTCAGCACTGGCCTCATAGCAGAGGATTGATTTCAGCTTGTGCTCCATGGCCACGTGCACATGGTCGATAGCTACGGTTGTTACAAAACCTTCATCATCATAGCTATTATTTTAAGAGGATTATAACGTATTTGACTTCATCTAGGTGTTCAACCCTACTACTGCATTATGTACCAAATTCATTTGAAAATGAGTTGTTTTGTTAGCCCATTGAATTAATATTTGAAGGAGTTTTCTGAACTCCTTTTTGTGGCCTGCTGTCTATGTGGAGCTAGAAAAACAGCTAGAAAAAAAAGGTTTGTGATTATTATGATGAGGAATGACCGTAAGTCTTCATACCGATCTCTTCAGGTCTTATCATTCTCATCGGCACGACCACTGAATTTTAACTTTAACGGCACTGCCTCTTCCCACACAAAAGAGAGTAAAACATCTGAGCCACCCTGCTGCCTCTGCCCGTAAACAAAGCACGTCCTTGAGGCCGCTCGCGTTTCATCTTTCACAACAGGAGCCATCCCATCTCCCTCAGAACTAATATGACACGGGACACGACACTCACACCGCTCGCACTCTTGTCTGTGCTTCTCCGAAAGCCGCCGCCTGCAGGATTGTGCCGTGCACCTCCATCAAAGTCGCTGTTAAAAAAAGCTCCCTCACTCTCTCCGTGTCTAGACTTGAGTGCAGGCGACGATAACAACAAGGCTGTCTCCCAAACTGTCAAAAATGCTGTTACAGTCGAGCTAATATTTCAATTCATGGATTGTTTTTCCTCTTTTTTACCAAGTGAAATATTGGGGCTTTTTTGCTTTTATTTAAACAGGAGAGATAGGAGATGCGTGGGAGAGAGAGATTGGGATTTGAGTCGGTCCCTCTTAGACCTGTGCATGTTGGAAATGCTACCGCAAGCGTTTTGTTTTTGTCTGTGTACTTTGTACTTTGCGGGGTAACACAGTATGAAATCAGACACTTCACTCACCCACTTCGGACATCTCCGGCACGGTAGCCAGGAACGTGTCTCTTTCGAACTTGGGCTCGTTGTCGTTGATGTCGTGAATCTTGATGGTGAAGTTGGACCAGTCTTCCAGGGCCTGGCCGGTCCGCCGGTTCACAGCCTGGGCGCGCAGAATGTAGTAGGCCTTCTCCTCACGGTCCAGGCGCTTCTTGGCGTGGATGTCGCCCGATGTCTCGTTGATCTCGAACACCACGCCGGCTCCATCGCCAATAAGCACATATTTTATACTGCCATCTCCTCTGTCTCTATCTGAGTGCAACTGGAAGGGAAGGAGAGAGAAGGAGAGAGAAAATAGACAGGAGAAAGACATGTAGAGAAGATGATGAATGGCAATTTTCATTTAAAATGTACACTTTCTTTTTTATTTGTCATCGTCACAATGTCTTACAGTAGTGGCAACGATTCTTTGGATTAGGAAAAGTGGCTTTGAGCTGTTTGGACATTTGTGATATGTGTTCCCTCCCCCCCCCCCCCCACGACTACTCTTTCATAGTGAATGGTTAACTTTCTTTTAAGACCTTCCACAGACATCTTCCCAGTTTACACCTGTTCCTTAGCAACCCAAGTGCATACTTTAAGTCCTCAGTCCTCTTCAGCTGATTGCAGAGCTTGTTGTCTTGATTGCAACTGCCACCTGAAGAGGCCTGTCAACAAGCAAGAGGTATGCAGGCTACGGGCCTCACATAACCCCATTACAAATACCGCCCCTCCCACAACACCAATTAATTTCCGTAGAAAAATAAGATGAAATATTGAAAAATAAATAAACAAAATAAATGAAAGAACCTTATGCAGTTATGTAAGACTGCAAAAAGCCTGTATAAAGCTTTAGCTTTGAGTGGTGGTTGTCGTAGAAGTGGTGGTTGTCAAGCTTGCTAGAGACACGAAGGCATACGTTTGAAAGAAGAGTCTTTTAATGGCTCTTGCAGTTGTGCTGGTACTGGTAGGGAATGATCTAGTGGCGGTGGCTTTACTCCTGCTGTCGCATGTGATGAACACTTTCAAAGACAGCAGTAGATTCCAGAGCATGGCAGATTTCTAAGTCTTAGCCTTAGTGTGGGCTTTGCCACGTTGTAATGCTTCGGTCTTGTTCTATCCTACAATAGTCTGTGTGTCTTTGCTACCACACAGTAGTATATCATAAAGTCTTACAGCAGATACTGTGTTTGTGTATGTGTGTGTGAGAGAGAGAGAGAGGTGGGCATTATGATACCCATAATTTGAGAGTATATAGAGTCTTGAAGTCAACCCAAAGATATCAAATAAGTTTACCGGTCTCAGTGAATTCTGGTGTGTTTATTTATTTATTTGGTAACACTTTACTTAAGGGACACATGTTAGCCATTAAAACATATATAATTGGTGTCTGTATTAGTGCCCAATAAGGTCTGCATCAAGCACCATTAATAATGTATTAGGCCAGTGTGGGAAGGTCATGAATAGGTCATTTATTCTGGGTACATCCAACCAACTGGTAGGATCAAAATAGAAAGATAATAGTCTTTTAATATGCTGTCTGAATATGTCAATTGTAGTGGCAGAATAGTTGTTGAATAGGTATTCCTACCTGCAAACTTTACTGTACAAACAAACAAACGTTACCAACAAGTCATCTTGTAGTCTTACAAGACTGTCTTACAGATCAGGTCTCACAGAGCCTGATGGAGCCTTAAGGCTTTGGAAAAGGTGTCTGTCTTGTGAAAACATAAGATGGTTACTTTGGATGGGGTGGGGTAGGGTATTTTGGACACATGTCGAATGTTCTGAGAAACTGTCTTGTAATTTATTTTTCTAAATAAAAATGTCAAACTCTCAGAAGGTGTTCATCCTTTTTACATTGTCATTAGAAAACTATGAGCCTTCACTTTAGAACAAGGAACCTGTTTTAAAGGAATGATGATATATTTAAAGTTTATGAAGGATAAATGTATATGATTTTAGTCTGATTATATGGAAGGTAATCCTTCACTTTAGTACAGGGAACTGATGTTAGATCAGTAACGGTATACTATGTAGTAGGTGTACTATGTAGGTGCACCCATTGCTCTTGAGCAGGTTTCCACTTCAGAAGAGGGACCATACCTCCTAGACACCACTAGCAGCATCAGTAAGCTTAGGATTGAGAGCATCTAGTTGGTTATTAAAGATTTACCAAGAATAAGTGACATATTCAGAGAGAATAAGAAAAAGGCGAATGCATGCATAATAAATTATCAATGATGCTCAATGCAGACTTTATTGTGCACTTCTACAGACACATATTAGTTATGTGGTAATGGTTCAAATATGTTCTCTAAACTAAAGTGCTTTAAATATGAGTTTGTTGGTTAGTTTGACTGTCCTCCATATATCCTCTTATCTTTAGTGTATAAATGCTTACATCATTCACTGCATAATGAGTGTTGATTGATGACATACTTAAGACAGAAGATTAGATCATTCTGCAATACCTTTATTTGAGCTCGAGCCAAGCACAGGGTCAACATCCCATTTTGGAACTAACCATTGTCTCCTCTTTATCTGAGCAATGCACCTCTAAAAGATCCTCCGGTACAATTACTCACTGTAAAAGCACAGGCCATTATTCTAAAGAGTATTAATTGACTACTCCATGTGTCCTATTGAAAAAACCCTCCTCTTTGCTCAGAACTGTTCCCTTTTATTCCATCACAGATACTGTGTAGGGACCTTACATAACACACACACACACACACACACACACACACACACACACACACACACACACACACACACACACACACACACACACACACACACACCTACACACACCTACACACACACACACACACACACACACACACACACACACACACACACACACACACACACACACCTACACACACCTACACACACACACACACACACACACACACACACCTACACACACACACACACACAGCACCCATAGACATGAACTATATGAGTTCCATTTTTCTGTAGTTATGTCTCTCTTTGGTCAATGGACAACAATCTGGATTCAAGAATGATTATAGTATTGTGTCTGTGGAACTGTCATGCAAGGCACTCGCCTTTGGCATCTGGCATCATTTGTGGTAACACCCTGTCTATCATGTTCTACTGATTAGCAGATTCATCTTGAAATGAAGACTGTAGCTTATACTGAATTACCCCTATGTCATTTATGGCCAACACAGCATTATGGCAAATTGTTACTAGGTTTTTATGTTTTGAATATATGCCATCCGTTATACGCAGCAAAGCTTTCATTAACATGGCATATGACTGCATCGTAAGGTAACACCGCCAAACACCGCCAAACACCAACCAATCTGCTTTGACATCCAGATGGAATGAATTCTAATACACAAACAACCTGGCGTACATACACAGAGGCAATTAACCCCTACCAACTGATGGGGCCGTGATGTTGACCCTCATGACTCCACAGATGTTTAATGTAAAATAAATGCACACAAATGTAGTAATCATAGTAATTACGATCTAGCTGCAAACACTCTGAAGTGCAACTCTAATATATGCAAATATTACCATGAAATTCATTATGGCCATGTTAATGACATTTTTCTCTCACTCTCTCTGGGGTTTATTCGCTGTCACATCTTAAAGGCCCACCGTGTGAGTGACAACGAGCAAGGGACACCACGTACAACATCTCCTCATGGATATAAATAACATCACAGGCAAAGAGAATATCTAATTATCTCTCTCTCTCTCTCTCTTTCACACACTCATACACACAGAGAGAGCATTGTATACATACATTTCCAAATGCATAGCTGGCCAGTTGAGTTATGGGTAATATTGCCAGTACTGAGGTCCCCCTTCATTGGCTATGACATTGTGTCTGTGTTACCAGCATATGGAGAAAGAATACTGGCCCTTGTTACTACTGTTAAATATATGCCTGCCAAAATGTCTGTGGGATTGAAATGCAGTAACTCATTAGCATAAGTGCATTTTTTTATGTGCAATATTTGGCTCGTATTCTCTTCACAACATTGTAATCAGTAAATCATAACATCTGAATATTAGAAGATTTGAACGCATGTCCAAAAGATATTTGTAATTGTGCAGTAGATAAAACAACCAACACTACAATGCATCAGTTCAATGTTACAGAACCGTGAAGCCCACTGGAACAGAACACAATGTATATAGCACAAATAGTAGCATGTGATCCAAAACAAACCATGTTCACAATAACCAAGACACACACCCCATGTGTTATGTCTGTGACAGGACTGGTGTCAGCTGCTGGATTTCATAATCCTGTCTGACGATGGTCGTGGAGACGCAACTGAATGTAAGACAGTGAACTGCCCTCCACACCACCTCAAACATGGGTAGAATCCCCTAATGGCGGCGTAATTGGAAATCCCACATCCTTTACAGCTGTGAAATCCTCTGGTACACCCTGCACAACGCCCGTTCCGTTCCCCCATTGCCTTTCAAAAGTGGCCATTAATCCCTTAAAAGAATCAAGAGATGTCAGACTCAAAAGTGCTAAGCTGAAGGGAACTCTGTTATACCCCCCCCCCACACATACACACACACACACACTCCATTGTAAAGTCTGCCGGCTAATTGCTGTTTGACAGTCAACAGACCACATAGGCTTAAGGGATTTACATGGGCTGTTTATT
The DNA here is from genome assembly GCF_900700415.2 of Clupea harengus. Lineage (NCBI taxonomy): Eukaryota > Metazoa > Chordata > Actinopteri > Clupeiformes > Clupeidae > Clupea > Clupea harengus. Next base: position 20,328,501 of record NC_045168.1, read on the forward strand.
GTCTTAAATGGGGAAGTAAAACACTTACACACACAAATACATACACACATACATTTGTGTGCGTGCACACACACGCACACACACACACACACACACACACACACACACACACCCTCACAAAACAGACAAATTAAAAAAGCGTTTTCTCTCTGCTCAAGTATAATGGAGGCCAAGCCGTCAGGTTCAAAATGCTAACAGGCAGTGACTCCCATTGTACCCTCAGTATGATTGCCTCAAATCATGCTGTTTATAAAGTACTGCTCTCCTGGGGCCTTTAGCACAATATGGGATCACTGCAAACTGCTGTCAGCTTTCACACAACGCTAGGCAAAAGCACACCAATTTCAGTAAAGCGGGACCCAGTAAAAATATGTGCGTTTCAGCAGGGCAATACAGCTGTTTAATCGGATAGCTTCTGGAAACTTCTAGGCTTCTGTGACCCTATTTCAGTGTGGAGAAAAAAAAAACCTCCATTGAAATGGTGGATTTTATTTTGTGCTGAGTGCACCTCACAGAGGCCTTTCCCTTTCGCTGTGTAAAATGCCGCTTTGAGTGATGGGCAGTAAGTGTGTCTCAGCTTTCTTGCGCAGACCTCAAGGAGCACTCTAAGCTTTGAGAGTGGCTAAAGATGCATCATACAATCTACACCATCAGCAGTCCTCCTAAACTCACTGCCCCCTCCACCCGTTAGAATTTGAGCTCAAGGTGGACAATAAACAAGATGGTCACCGTGACTTCTATAGGTTTGGCTGTGTTTGACCGCTTCTTAAAAATGAAGGTTTGTCACTTTTTGACTTCTTTCTTTTTTTCTTTTCACACAAAGTGCTAGAGCTGATAAAAGGGTTTCTTAGAAGAGTGAATTTAGATTCCCATCAGACAAATGTTCCATGATTTCAAGCAACAGTCACGTGTAAACCCTAGAAGTGCCCAGACGACCGTTATAATTCCGACAGCATCCCGCAGCATATTGTGGCGGTCTAGCGTGAAAGGAGGCGTTGGGAGGCAGAGATCACAATTCTCAAAGCAATTCCTGTACACCAGACAGACCCCAGGAATTCTGTTTATTTTCATCAGCACATGAACTCAATCACATACACAGAACGGGAGAAATGGAAATAGTCTTACTTAACGCTGACCCTTACAGTGACGGTGGACAGATAAGGCTAAACTAACACAATTAACTATAACAGACTAAAATCGGCATAACACAGACGAAACGCTTGTCACACACACCAAACACAAAAGGGAGGCATGAACCACATCATTTCAGAACAGAACAGAACAGAACAGAACAAATCTACAAACAAACAATCTCTCGCTCACATGGCATGCTGGGAGACACCCACAGTCCCTTGCTCCGCATCATGATGGAAGCTTTATGCTTTATTAATGATGGCTCTAAATCACAATTCATAATTGATTGTGTGTTTGAAATTTAAACAGTGGTAAAAAGCAGGCCATATAGTAAATCCTTATCAATAGGAGAGTCCAGTTTGGGCTTTCATCAAAATTTCTCCATTGAGCTGAATGGTGGCATTTTCCCCCTTTCCCCCATGTATAATAACCAACATGAGCACATATATATAATGTTTTATGGATTGAAACCCTATAAATGTATAACTAAAGCTGTCTCTGATAATATGTAGTTATAAGTCTTGCCCAGACCCTTATAATGGGATGTGTTACTAGTGCGCTAATTTACATGTTTGCTTGTAGAAGTTAATAGCATCGGTTTATGACTAGGCTAACCACACTTCCCTCTCATCTCCCCAGATCAATGGGACCTTTCAATCATCCTCACATCCGAGAGACCTCTAATTACATTAACCATCTGTGCTCAAATGCTCCCCCACATGCCCCTCTGTTCCAGATCAAGGTCGTTTGGGGAGAATTTGAAAGGAAAGTGTGCAAGCAGAATGGTTGTTCTGATGAATGTGGAACCATAATGGAAAAAGGAAAGAAACGTCTTTAAAAGAAATGATTTGGTCCCAGCACTTCCTGTGGAATTGGACTAGTTAAAGGCAGAACACGCTGAGCTCATGTCCTTGGGTACTTGCTGGATGTGCACGGGCAGCAAAACAGCCCAAGTGCTCCCAGAGTGAGACGGCCTAGTGCTCAGTCCCTGCCCCCCCTCCTCCTGCCTGCCTTCAGCACTCCAACCTCTCCACCACAACAGCCATTACAAATCTGGACGGCCCTCCCCACTCTCTGTAGAAGATGGGGACTATTTCTTGGCTCTTACCAAAAAAGACATGCAGGGAATGTTTCGTTTTTTTTTTTTTGCCCATTGCATTTTCAGGAGAAGTTGCTGTTGTTGCCATGAAATCCTAATTGATTGTGAGTCCATTTATGTCTTTCTACCCACCCGTCTTTTTGTAATGCACTTTCGCTGGATGGCCATGCACCAGATGTTTTCTCTCTGAAATGTGGCCAATCACCACATTTTGTGGCTCTGAGAAAAGCTCTCGGAACAGCATTGTGTGCCCTAATTATTGAGCAGAACCCCCTGCGGACACTGGAAAGGCAGTAAAAGACCTTTTTAGACGGACGTGTCTTACAGCGGTATTCTGGTCATTACCCACGACTCATGAAAAGGGGGGGAAAAAAACATACACTCACATATACACACACACAACATAACAGTATTCTGCGGGACAAAATAACAATAAAAACAAACAGAAAAATTAAAACCACCACCCTGCTGATTTCCTAGATTCCTGGCCGCAGTTGGCTGCCCGGCAACACATCCGGCATCCAGAAACGCTGTGGCATATTCCAGGCCAGGCGCTGAATACTGATGGAGGGAGAGTCGCACTAGCCCTTCCAAGTCCCCAGCTCCAGATCCAACCCTCAGTGGCATTCACGAAACTTGAACAGAGAGACCTTTTGTTCGAAAATAGGAATAATCGCGGAACAATTGCTCGTTAACTCGTCAGTACGAAAAACGTGAAAGAGTGGAGAAAGAGTGGTGCAGCTGCGAGATAAAGAATGCGGTAACGGCGTCGAACATGCCTGTTTTTGTAAGGGAGTTTATTTTTGGGGGGTGTTAGAGTGGCCTTGATTGTAATGAGCAGAGAGTGGCTATGGAGGAATGCGCAGCAAGGTTCTGCAGCTCTTTGCCTTTCATTTGCCTTTTTAAAAATCATGTAGCACAAAATTAGCCTTTGACGCTCCGAGCGGCTCGAGGAGTTAAATCCATTGCACACACACAGACATACACAAACACACACACACATAGGGAGAGGCAGTGAGGCAGCTGAATCATTGGCAATTCCTGTCAGGTCTGTTGTGAGCATTGCTCAGTGCTGTGCGGAAGAGATAGGGAAGTAGAGATCAAGTCCAGAATGGATACAGAATAATTATTGTGTGTTTCTCCCATTCCTTTAGCTCCCTCACTTTTCTCCCCCCCCCTGCACCTTACACACACACACACACACACACACACACACACACACACACACTTTTACTGGGGCGCAGTCTTTGACTCTTTGCACACATATAACCTTTTTTTTTTTTTTTTTAAGTGTGTCACCATTTTGTTCTTCATCCATCTTACTGACTATGATGTGTCCTTCGCTCATGTTGTGTCACTGAAAATGGTGTGTGCTGTTTGTGGTCCGGTGCCCCTGAGCTGACTGAAAATCATTTTTTTGACTTCACCTGTTTGACTGAAAGGATGGTTTCAGCCCAGTAATAACCTGAACACACTCCTCCACGTAGACATGCCCAAAAGGTTGGGAGGGCCACGATCTCCAACTCACCACAGGAAATTGCCTTACACACACACACACTTACAAGCGACCGTTTGCGGTTCGCAGAAGCTTTCAGGGCTTTGAGTGGGTTTGGACAGCTGTAATAACAGTCTACGGATAAAGCTTATGGGTAAGGGAAAACAAACAACAAACACTGATCCTCATTTATTGTTTGGAAGGCTTCATATTCAGCGTAGGCTGCTCCGGCATCTCATGCTACTCTTTCTGAACACGCACCTTTAAGTACGGTGCCAATGGATATCTGCAGGTGTGGAAATGAGCTGGAACACACACTTTAGGATACTGGGGAACTATTATTTCAAGGAGAACAGAGTGAAAGACAGCTTTCATATGTGGTGCTTTTCTTCTATACTGTCTCAACGTGTATTAAAACTACTTATAGGGTCATCGGTAGGCCTTCCTGCAAATGTAAAACAGTGAAGGCAGATCATTCGCCCTGTTCGAGTTAAAGGTGCAGTTGTGTTGTATTCATAATCAGTTGTTGATATATTGCAAATGCAATACTTGCAATATATCAATATATGCAAATGTAACCGAAAAGAAAAGAGTAAATTGCGACCATTACACCTGTTGTCCATCTGTCGCCTGACTAACACCATGGCTGTTCCTTCACAGGCTAGATGTAGCCTAGCTAGCCTTTGAACTACATGATCAAAGTAGCTACAATTATTTAAGACATTGACACTTGACATTGAATCAGATGGATTGTTTTAGTCAATTATGTGACATCAGATTACTTCATACATACATACTGTAAAGGCTTCTGGACTACTGATGGTTGTGTGGCTAAAATGAGAAAAACAAACCGTGTTCAATGTGACTTGCAAACTTTTTTGAGTCTAATTTACACCATCATGTCCACAAAAACATGAAAGAAATGTTTTAATACTGTGAGTGCATCACTGGATAAAATCCATCAGATGAGCAGCCAAACCAGATTAATCATGCCAATTGTTCACCTGACATTTTTGATCTGTAAAATCATTGGAAGTGTCGCTGGCTTTGCTCTATTCAACAAGGCGCTGAAAACATGAAACATTCAGTGCACGGGTGTGACATTTTCCCCAAGCCATTCCCCTTTCATTTCACTTATGTGCAGAGTCACATTCTCCACACACGCACACACACACACACACACACATGCACACACACACACACAGTGTGCTACACATCTGAGGAGGTGGCTTGAGTGTTTGTTCAGTGTCGTGGGCAAGTTACACTGGAGTGGATGGCTAAAGAGTTTGTTTACTGGACCTCCACTCGAGCCGGTGGGAGGTTAATGGAATTTTGTTCACATGGCCGCCGCTGACGGCACCGACCGCGAAGGGACTGCCCTCTCCGCTGGCTCTGCCCTCTCCGCTGGCTCTGCACACAAAAAGAGCGACAGATTGCCTCCTGAACACCCCGCACTTCTGATCCGACCCACTCAGCACTTCAGGTGATCACGCACCAGGGGAAACGAGGGGCCCGATCTGGTCTCGGCTGCGCAGTTGGAGGGGAAGAGAGCAATGAGAGCTCTGGTGTTAGTTAGCGTCTCGAAGCAGATGCCATCCCCAAGACCTGAGGGGAAATTACGCCTCGCAGGTGCTAAGCTAACACTCAGTTCAGAACCTGGCGAGAAAGAGAGCAGCCCTGAGGAGCGTCTGCTCACTTTGCAGTGCAGTAGAGCTTCTAGTATTGCTCTCAACAACACTTGTAGCATGCCTGGTGTCTGGCGTGCATCCACATGTTGAAAATAATGTATAATAAGTAATGGATATAGCATGTAAGGATGATTGCCTAATCTTGTAGGACTTATTTTTTCATATGTGATATTTATTTTGCCAAGTGAATCCAGTCGTCTCTCATGATGCACCAAGTTCATTTTCTGCTGCTGTTAATTTATGCTCATGCTCTCCCACACAAAATGCATTTCATCATATACATAATTGAAAAACGTTCCTTCGAGAGGTTGCCCACAGTAGGAGGGAAGGAGGGAGAGGGAGAAAGACAGAAAGAGAGATTCAAAATTAATTTGTTGAAGTGTCAATATGCCAAGCGTAACGGTCTAGCGCATTTACTGTCGGTGGTTTGTTTGGGTCATTTTCTCTGCCATTTGTCGGATCTGTGGCGGCGGCGGCGGCGGCGGCGGCTGCGAGGCGGAGGCTTCAATCAGCAGGCAGCGCCGCCAGGTCATGGGGAGGTGGGGCGTGATAGGATGGGAATAAATACGGTCTCCAGCCGTGCTGAGCAGAGGCTGGGGAATTATCTTTATGAGGAAGACCATCAATGTCTTTGATGGCGTCTCACTGGGCCTCTAAATGCAATAGGGCTCTCCCTCACCACCACCACTTCCCCCCAACCCCAGGAGCCACGCATGGCTGTGAATTCCTCCCTTTGCTGTATTTATTGTGGCCCCACGTCTTTCTGGCATTTTAATTGAGGACGTGATTGGACGGTGGGGGAGCCAGGAGCCAAACGCGTGTGATTGCTGTCACACCAGCAAAGTCCAGAGAGCCATCAAAGTGGCCCTGGGAAGCGAGCCAGGTCGGTCGGGGCAGCGGGACGAGGCATTGGTTCAATCCACCAGGCTCCGTCGCTTCATGACACAGCACCCCACCCCCACCCCCACCCCCACGCCCCCACCCCCCACGAAAAAAGAATCACATTCTGCCTCTCTGCTCACAGAGATTTATTGTTTAATTCCTTTCTTTTCTTCTTGATGTTTGCTTTGCGCTTCTAACAAGTGAGAGAGATGCTATCTCAAAGTACTCATCCACATGCACCCTTCCCCCCTACCACCCCCCCTTTCTCTCTCTCTCTCTCTCTCTCTCTCTCTCTCTCTCTCTCTCTCTCTTCCCCTCTCTCACTTTTCATTTTTCTCGTTACTCTTCCACTCCAGCGCAAGCACCCGGGCACATGACACTTGTTTACTTGCGAGGATGAAGCGGGCGATGAAAGTGAGCTTCCGTGTCGAAAATTGGCTGTCAACAGTCGCCCCGCTTTTTTCCCTCTCTTCCCCTCTCGGGGGAGGGATCAATGCGGTGCTCCAAATTACCGCCATCGCCGGGTTAGCGTTAGCCAGCCCCGCTGCTGCGCACACACACACACACACACACACACACACACACACATGTGTATGCAGCAGAGGATGCCTGACAAGAAGAGCGGCAGCAACAGCAACGGCAGCTCTGATCTGGCGGCTCGGCTGCTCAGAGGAACACTTCCTCTGGTGCGATGCTTATCTGTCCGCCGCTGGCAGACAGGAAGGCTGGCACACCTTTCAGAGTGCAGGGAGAGGAGGAGAGAGCTGGAGGAAGTAGGAGGGAGGCAGAAAGAGAGAGAACGACTCAGTGAAAGAGACAGCGAGAAAGAGAGAGAGAGAGAGAGTGCGAGAGGGAGAGGGAGAGAGAAAGAGAGAGAAAGAGGGAGAGAGAGTGCACTCTGGCTCTGAGATTTGTTTCTTTTTGCATCAACTTGTGCTCCTTCAACTAAGATCTCGTTTGCATAATCTAGGGCTCTCGGAGGCAGCCCAGTGCTTACAGCTCACACTTTCCAGCCTGCTCTCCGGAGGGTCGAGATTCTCTCTGGAGCCAGCCTACATCCGATACATTCAATAATTCCAATTTGCTTTTACAGGATGACGTGATGCTTGTGGTCGGCCGCAGTGGCAGTTGACTCATGCTGAGGGGTACACTTAGTTAGGTGCTCTATTAGGTGCAACAGTGATGTTTCTCCACCCAACCAACTGCCATTGAACACCTATTAGACCATGAGTCGCATTCGATATAACCACTCACCACACTGACACACACACTGCCACGCGCACACACACACACACACACACACACACACACACACACTGCCACGCGCACACACACACACGCACACACACACACACACACATACACACACACACACACACATACACACACACGCGCACACACACACACACACACACACACACACACACATACACACACACACACTCACACACACACACACAGACACACACAAATGCACATACAATCCTTACCTTGCCCACATATTGGTCCAGATTTCCTGTGTACTCCTCCATGACAACAAAGGTATTCCACATCCACCCTCGTTTGGTGCGGCGCAGAACTTTGCCGTCAGTCTGCCGCATCAGCGTGGCGACAGGGACATCTGTCTGTGGCGTGGAAGTGTCATTGACATGATCGACGTCTGTGACATTCCACTGGCTCTCTCCCGTGGGCAGAGGCACAGCAGAATCCAAAATGAGGAGCACCACGAGAGGGAGGAGGTGACTGAGGATCATGGTATCCGATCAGCGAGGGGTGACTTTGACGATGAGTAGGCAGTTAGGAAGGAGAGAAGAGTGCTGAGGGGACTATTCTGGAATCCAGTGCCACAAAATTGGGCATTTTAACCACCCAAGGCAATCTTTGGAGATGTCCAGCCCAGTCCCTGTGAGGAAAAGCAACACACAACATAACATTAGCGAAAAACACCCAGCAGTGAGAATTGTAGATTAATCCCTGGTAATCCACGGCACAGAAATCCACAGGGAATTCATACACTAAGCAAGGCAATCATTCCAAGGTTATTGGTATGGGGGGGGGGAGTTTGGAAGCTGTCCTGTTATGGTAAAGAATCAAAAATGCATATTGAAAGAAAATCTCACTTGATATCTCTATTGATAATCTCTATTGATCCTCGATATGTACTGAGAAAGAGAGCAACTAGAGAAGAAATATTAAAGAAACCTTCAAAACAATCCCTTTTTCTCATAGTCATAGATAGATTCTCTCTCTTACAGTATCACTTCATCTGTCTCTCCCAGTGGCAAAAAAAGTTTGTATTCTATGTGTGCGCGCGTACGTGGGCAACCACAGTGCCCTTTGTTCTGACCCACCCATCCCTCCACCCCGGGCCCCTGCCACTGACTGTGCTCACTGTGAGGTTCTAATTACTGACTACAGCGGCCAACTGCAGCGGCGGTAGCAGCTAGCGGCGAGTGCAGCTGGCGAAGAGAGCAGAGTTTTAGCCACATCTTGCCGCGGCCCACGCTCCTCCAGCAACACGCTCCTGATAGGTAATTTGGAGGATGCATGCATAATTTATTGGCTTTTTGGAAGTTAATCCTAATAAATCTTCATTGCCAGTCGTCGCGTAGCAGAGCGGGGCGTGAGGGTGTTTTTTGTTTTTTTTTCTCGGCGCAGAGGAGGCTGGAAAAGGCCGTGGTGCCGGGTGCCACTCTTGACACGCATTCATTACGCCTCTCACGGGGGTTAGCGCAGGAGAACCAGAAGCATTTGTTCGAACAAAAAAGAAAAAAATAATGAAAGAAAGGATGGGAAAAAAAACTATTAAAAAAGAATCATAGGAGAGGAACAATGTCATCTGATGCATTTGACTGAACAAAGACACTTGAGTTTTTTTTTTGTCCTCCGCACAAATTAGTATTATGGTTTCATTGATGTGACAGAAACACCAGATGCAAATTAACATTATTCAATGAATACAAATCTAATGATTCAGATAATGAGATGTGAAGGGGAGAGAAAAAAAAACCCACAAGGATTATGCGGGGCAGCACGCTTTAAAAGAATGCAGTGCATTTGTGGAGCCAGACATGGCAGTCATGTTAGAAGAAAAAATAAACTCTCACTCTGTTGCTCCAGTAAGAATGGTTCCCAGTGGATAAATGCATGCAAAAATCCTGGGATGCACAGGCCAGTGTGAATAAGTGAAAGAAGTTTATACATCTTTCTGTCCCTCAACATCTTAAAAATCTTTTTTTAAGGCCAGTTACTGAAGAACGCCACCGCAAGAAGCCTCCAACACAGTGGCATTTTAAAGGCCGAGCTCTGACAAGAGATTGGGCGTCTAAGTAGCGTGAAATTTAGAGGGACGGCCAGTCGCTTGGCTGCGCGATTGTTCAGCTGAGGCCACCCCATCTGCGTCGTCTGTTGTGTACATCATAATGAGCGGGACTAATGGTCCACATGTCTTCCGCGCGCATCGGCCCTGTCGCCAAGCCCTGGCCCTGGCTTTATTGTGTGCGCCCGTTTAACTTTGACAAAATGTCCACGTTCGCCATCAGATAAAAAAAATAAACTTGTTACAGATGACCTTGAACAGGCAGGCTGCCTGACCTCGGTTGCGCCTCTGTGGCCGACGTGGAAGAACGCTCGTCTCGAAGGTTCGTCTCTGTCAGGGGGTTCGCTCTGATCTTTGGCAGCACTGTCAGATCGTCAGTAAACCGGCTGACTCGTTATTCTTGACGTGCGCTCCATTTCAAAGCATCTCAATTCTATTCTGCGCCATTACCGTAATTGAGCCTAGATCAAAAGATCTTTTCCTGCACCACCCTAGTAGCTGATGTTCTCAAACGCAGCAGTCGGCCCTCATTGGGCAGTCCTGTCACTTTTTACCATGAGTGTGTGGTTTTATTTTGTTTATGACACATTTCACAGTTACAAGTTTCTCGCAGTGCCATCATTAATGTGAAACTCGACTGCGGATCTACCAGCTCTCAAACGTTCAGAGTGGTGCTTGCATGAGTACTACACACACACACACACACACACACACACACACACACACACACACACACACACACACACACACACACACGCACGCACGCAAACACGCACACACACACAAATGGACACGCTGGAGGATAAGTGGGATATGGAAGCGGCCTCCTCCTTGTCCAGATAGGAGATATATTTTCTCCCTGCAGAGATTGGGAAACTTGCAGGGTGCCAATAAGCCTTAAGCTGATAAAGTATTTTTTCCCCCCTTATCGCCTCACCATGAGCCTGTAGCCTGCTATGGGTGTGACAGCAGCATTCCGGAAAAGACCGCGGGAATGTGTGCGGCAATTAATCTGGTCTGATTCTTGTGATTGCATTTCCTAATTATCATTCAAGGCTGTCCTTGAGATTTTAATAGCATTCTGGATATTAATCTTTGATGCAGCATGCCTATTGAGTGCTGGACCAGCGAGGCTTCTTTAAAAAATCTGCCAAACACTCCATAAAAAAAAGAGAAATGACGCTGAAAAGAAGCAAAAGAAAATCCTCACCAGATGTTCACAACTTTTACTTAATTATCTCAACTTGATTGGCGCATTAAATACCCTAAGTGCATTAAAAAGTTGTTTATGGAGAGGAGAGCTTGTTGTGTGTGTGTG